>NC_051199.1:193857-230753 GCF_015220075.1 Falco rusticolus
ACATGAGGGACAGAGGGACAGAGGGACAGAGGGACATGAGGGACAGAGGGACAGAGGGACAGAGGGATGGGGGGGACAGAAGGATGGGGGGGACAGAAGGATGGGGGGGACAGAAGGATGGGGGGGACAGAGGGATGGGGGGGACAGAGGGATGGGGAGACAGAGGGATGGGGGGACAGAAGGATGGGGGGGACAGAGGGATGAGGGGACAGAAGGATGGGGGGGACAGAGGGATGGGGGGGACAGAGGGATGGGGGGGACAGAGGGATGGGGGGGACAGAGGGATGGGGGGGACAGAGGGATGGGGGGACAGAAGGATGGGGGGGACAGAGGGATGAGGGGACAGAAGGATGGGGGGGACAGAGGGATGGAGGGATGAATGGAGGGATGGTGGGACAAAGGGATGAATAAAGGCTGGATGGAGCAACAGACGGTGCAATGAAAGGGTGGAGGGAGGGATGCAGGAATGTGGGGATGGAGGGATGCAGAGATGCAGGGAGGGATGCAGTGGCAAAATGAGTGTGGTGAAGAGCAGGAGCTGATGAGACAGAGATGGCTGGAGCAGGGAACAGCAAAATGAGAGCAATGATGGAGGGAGGGAAGGATGGCGGGATGGAGGGATGGAGGCAGGGAAGGATGGCGGGATGGAGGGAAGGATAGCGGGATGGAGGGAAGGATGGCGGGATGGAGGGAAGGATGGCGGGATGGATGGCGTGATGGAGGGATGGATGGCGTGATGGAGGGATGGAGGGATGGATGGCGGGATGGAGGGATGGAGGCAGGGAAGGATGGAGGCTGGAGGGATGGAGGCAGAGGGCAGGCAGAGCTGGCGGGGGGCTGCATGGGGCAGGGGGCCGGGAGGGAGCAGGTGGAGCGGGGGGCTCTTGGCGGGGCCCGGCGGTACCTACACTGAGGTTATTCCCTCGGGGTCGGACCTTCCTCCTCTGCTAGAGCCAGCCCAGGCGGTGCCCGCAGAGCCGCGAGAGAGAGAGAGACCAGAGTAAACACGGGGCCGGAGGGCGGGGGCCGGGGGGCGGCGGGGGCCGGGGTCACCCCGCAGGGAGCCAAGCACCAGCCGGGCGAGCAGCAGCAACTAGCGGAGCAGCCAGAGCATCCCTGTCCCTGTCCCTGTCCCCAGCCCCGGGCATGCGGAGGGGGGGCCACCCCCGCAGCTGGTGGCACCCGCTGGCACCGAGGACACGGATCCGTGTCCCTGGGGAGCGGGGGTCGCCCATGGACCCCCACTGTTGCTGGAGGGGGACGCGTGTCCCTGCGCCGGAGCAGGCTGGATGCCGCGCTGGAGCAGATGCAGGAGTGTCCCCAGCCTGGGGACCGGGGGAGGTGGCACCTCTTCCCCAGCTTCACGCCCACCCCTCAGGCCCCTGCCGCCATGCTCATGCCCCCCCTGAAGCCCCCAGCCCAGCAGCTGCAGCCATTTGGGGGGGGAGGGGGGCACAGGACGCTGCTCCTGCCACCGGCTGCATCAAGGGGGTCCACACCGCCTCAGCCGGCACAGCGCCCCGCCCCCCCCCAAAGCCCCCTCCCCCCCCCATTAAAGCATCGGTGGCCATGGCAGCGTGGGAGGGGTCTGCAGGGGGGCGATGGGGTCGTGCTGCCCAGCCTGAGGACCGTCTCCAGTGTCCCCAAGGGGACAGGGACGGCCGCGCTGGGTGTCCCTCGTGCTGGGTGTCCCTCGGGCGAGGGGGCCGTGGCGGGGGCCGGTGGCACCCCGGAAGGGGTCCCCTCACCTGGTTTTCGGCGGGGAGCCGCGGCATGGAGGCGGCGCGGCCGTGCCCCTCCATGGGCAGGTAGTCGCTGTCGGAGTAGCCGTCCTTCGCCATCTCGCGCATCTCCACCAGCTGGGGGGGGGGCATCAGGTGGGGAAACTGAGGCACGGCGGGGGGGGGCAGCACCAAAACCAGGGACATCCACCCCCCCGGGCGCAGCGGGATGCCGTGCAGAGATGGGGGGGGGGGGGGGGCAGGCACCAGGGGATGGGGGGATGGGTGTGCAGGTGGGGAGACGGGACCCCTGGGGACATGGGGGCTGGAGGGGCGCAGGGGTGATGGGGCTGAGGGACCCCCGGGGACATGGGGACGGGTGGATGTGGGGGAGATGGGGCTGAGGGGACCCTGGGGACACAGTGGCCAGAGGGACATGAGGCTGGCCAGGGCTGGGGGGCCCCGGTGCAGCCCCTCACCTGGGAGTTGGGGCGGCTGTTGGGGACGTCCTCAGGGTGTCCCCGCTCGGGGCTCCAGGTCCCCGTTTTCTGGAACATCTCCTGGGCGCGCTGGGTGACCCAGGACTGACTCTCCTTCAGGCCCCCGTCACGCGCAGCCCTGGGGGGGCACAGGTGGCTCAGCCCCCTCCCGGCTGCGCTGGGCAGGGGCAGGATGGGGCCCGTGGCACTTACAGCCCCGTGCCCGGCTCGGCCGTGGGCCCCGCATCCGGCCCTGTGGTCCCCTCCTGCGTGGGGGACGGTGGCTCCATGCGCTGGAACATCAGCGGCGTCCGGTTCTGCGGGGACACGAGAGCGGCTGGGGACACGGTGGCGACACGGTGGGGACACGGTGGGGATGCAGCACAGGGGTTACGGGGCTGGGAGGCAGGGACACAGGGCGGGGACAGTGCTGGGACAGTTGGGGATGGGGACACTGGAGGGGTGCTCGGGGATGGGGACATGGGGATGGGACACTGGAGGGGTGCTCGGGGATGGGGACACGGGGATGGGGACACTGGAGGGGTGCTCGGGGATGGGGACATGGGGATGGGATGGATCTGGGATGCATGGGGATGGGGACACGACGAGACATGGGAAAGGGACAAGGCTGGGATGGGGACACTGGAGGGGTGCTCGGGGATGGGGACACGGGGATGGGACACTGCAGGGGTGCTCGGGGATGGGGACATGGGGATGGGGACACTGGAGGGGTGCTCGGGGATGGGGACACGGGGATGGGATGGATCTGGGATGCATGGGGATGGGGACACCGACGAGACATGGGAAAGGGACAAGGCTAGGATGGGGACACTGGAGGGGTGCTCGGGGATGGGGACACGGGGATGGGATGGATCTGGGATGCATGGGGATGGGGACACCGACGAGACATGGGAAAGGGACAAGGCTGGGATGGGGACACTGGAGGGGTGCTCGGGGATGGGGACACGGGGATGGGACACTGGAGGGGTGCTCGGGGATGGGGACACGGGGATGGGATGGATCTGGGATGCATGGGGATGGGGACACCGACGAGACATGGGAAAGGGACAAGGCTGGGATGGGGACACTGGAGGGGTGCTCGGGGATGGGGACACGGGGATGGGACACTGGAGGGGTGCTCGGGGATGGGGACACGGGGATGGGATGGATCTGGGATGCATGGGGATGGGACACCGACGAGACATGGGAAAGGGACAAGGCTGGAATGGGGACACTGGAGGGGTGCTCGGGGATGGGGACACGGGGATGGGACACTGGAGGGGTGCTCGGGGATGGGGACACGGGGATGGGACACTGGAGGGGTGCTCGGGGATGGGGACATGGGGATGGGACACTGGAGGGGTGCTCGGGGATGGGGACACGGGGATGGGGACACTGGAGGGTTGCTTGGGGATGGGGACACGGGGATGGGATGGGTCTGGGATGCATGGGGATGGGGACACCGACGAGACATGGGAAAGGGACAAGGCTGGGATGGGGACACTGGAGGGGTGCTCGGGGATGGGGACACGGGGATGGGACACTGGAGGGGTGCTCGGGGATGGGATGGGGACATGGAAGGACTCGGGAAGAGGGCAGGTATGGGATGGGGGTGCAGGAGGCAGAGAAGGGGCTGGGCTGGACCCCTGGAGGGACGTGGGGAGGGGACAGTTTTGGGGTGCTGGTGCTGGCCCCACCTGCTCCTCCCGCATGGCCTGCAGCTTCTTGGCTTTGCTCTGCCGGTAGTACTCCATGATCATCATCGCGGCGTAGATCTTCCCCACCGTCAGATCGGTGGCTGCGGGCACAGAGGGTGAGGGGGGATGGGGATGGGGACAGGGATAGGAACCGGGAGGGGGATGGGGACGGTCCCTTACACTTGTGGGGGGTGACGAGCAGGTCCAGGTTTTTGGGGGAGAGGTTGGGCCAGATGGCGATCATCTCCTTGCGGAGCTCTGCGTCCATCTGCTGCTTGTCGGCTCCCCCTGCGGAGAGAGGGCTGAGCGCCCCGGCCCCTTGGGGACCACCCATCCCTGTCCCCCCGGCACCCCCTCCCCTCCCCCATGGGGACCCCCCTGTCCCCCCCGACACTTCTGCCCTGGACCCCCGTCTGCTGGTGTCCCCTCACCCCCCGTTTTCCTGCCTTCCCCAGAGACCTCCAACCCCGGGCTCCTGGTTCTTGTCCCCTCCACCCCTGGGGACCCTCTCCCTGTCCTTGTCACCCAAGGGACCCTGTCCCCATGCCCCAGGGTCCCTGTGCCCCCAGCATCTTGGGCCACATACCCTCAGGTCTTCATCCCCAAATATCCAGCACCCCCGTACCCCCCCAGTCCCTGTCCTTGTCCCCCTCCCTCCAGCACCCCCATATGCCCAGTCCCCATCCCCCCAGAATCCTCACCCTGATCCCCACCCCTGCAGCATCCTTGGTCCCCAACCCCGCAGGGTCCCTGTCCCCCTGCCCCCAGAGCCCCCATCCCCTCGAGGACCCCGCTGCCCGTCCCACCGGGTCCCCGTCCCGCCGGGGTCCCCACCCCCCTGTCCCCCCCTTGCCTTTGGCGATCTTGATGTCGAGGGCAGTTCGGATCAGGGCCATGAGGGTCGAGTTGAAATGCACCGTGTTGTCGTCGGCCACTGGCAGGTCCATGCGGAGCAGCCGCTGCGGGGCCGAGCAGAGCGGGGGGCATCACCCGCCGCCCCCTCCCACCGTGCCCGGGGGCTGGCGAGAAGGCGGGGGCCACCACGCAGCCACTGGGGAAACTGAGGCACGCTCCCCATCACCCTCCCCAAGCCTCCCCCCACCCCGGCCCCCCGCCTTCTCCCCAGGTCGCGGCCCCCGGACCCCCGCGAGATGCCCAGGGTGGGGGGCACGGCCAAGCGGGACCCCAGCGGCTGGGTGGGCAGCACATGCAGCGGCAGCACATGCAGCGGGGAGGGGGTCGAGTCGTTCCCAGCTCTGCTCCAGGGATGGGGGGGGGGGGGGGGCAGCCGGGGGCTTCTCAGGGTGCAAACCAGCATCCTCGGGAGGGGGGGGTCCAAGGAGACGTGCCTTGGGGGAGGGGGGGGGCTGGGTGGGTGGAGAAGCGATGAGTTTGCCAGGCCTCAGCCCCATGGTGCCCCGAGCCCCCCCCCCAGCTCCCAGCACCAAGCAGGTGGCAGGTCCCTGCCTCAACAAGGGCAGGGACCCCCCTCCCCATGCAGCCCCGGGGGTGGGGAGGGGGATCTGGGGGTGCAGAGCAGCAGGGCAGGGAGCGAGCAATGCCGATGGGGAAACTGAGGCATGGAGACGTGGGGTCCCCACGCCCCCCCCCCCCCGGTGCCCAGGTCCCATCCCCCCCACCCTGTGCCCCACGATGCAGCTCCCGAGCACCCGTAGCCCCTGTGGCTGGTGGGGGCGTGGGCCGTGCAGCAGCCGGGGGGGCTGGGTGGGGGGACGGGGGTCTCACTGCCAGGAGAGGAGGTGGTGGGTGGAGGGGGGATGGAGAGAGGGAGACTGGGGGGGGAGGGGGGAGCTGTGGGGATGGGGGGATGGGGGAGAGGGGGGCAGGGGTGAGCCCCGGGGGGGGCCTGAGCAGGGGCTCCTCTGCGTGGGCACGGCAAGCCCCGGGCGGGGGGGGGGCCCTAAAAATGGGCTGCTCTGGGTGAGCAATCTGGGGGGGCTGGCCAAGCCCCGGGGGGGACCCCAAATAGGGGCTCTGGGGGGCTGGCAAAGCCCGGGGGGACCCCAAATAGGGCGTCTGAGGGGGCTGAGCCGAAGTCCTTAGGGGACTCCAAATAGGGGCTTCTGGGGGGGCTGGCTGAGCCCCTGGGGGGGTGTCCCCAAATAGGGGCTTCTGGGGGGGCTGGCTGAGCCCCAGGGGGGGTGTCCCCAAATAGGGGCTTCTGGGGGGCTGGCTGAGCCCCATGAGGGACCCCAAATAGTAATCTGGGGGGGGCTGGTTGAGCCCAATAGGGGAGTATCCCAAATGGGGTTGGGGGGAGGGGGCTGGCTAGGCCAATGAGGGGGACCCCAAATAGGGGTTTCTGGGCTGAGCCCAATGGGGGGGGTCCCCAAATAGGGGTTTCGGGGGGGGGGGGCTTGCTGAGCCCAACGTGGGGGTCCCCAAATAGGGGTTTCTGGGCTGAGCCCAAGGGGGGGGGGGACCCCAAATAGGGGTTTTGGGGGGGGGGGGCTGGCTGAGCCCAACGTGGGGGTCCCCAAATAGGGGTTTCTGGGCTGAGCCCAATGGGGGGGGACCCCAAATAGGGGTCTGGGGGGGGGGGACTGGCCGATCCCCACGGGGGGTCCCCAGTAGGGGCTCCTGGGGGGGTCTGGCCCCGAGCCTCCAGCCTGCGGCAGGCAGGGAGGTGGCAGGGGGCACACGCTCCCCGGGGCGGCGAATCTTACCCAGCCCGTCCTGGGGGGACGCGCAGAGGCTCAGCGGGGGCCGGCGGCCGCCGCACCTGTCAGGGCTCGCCGCAGGAGGAGAAAAACACCAAAAAAAAAGAACCAAAAACCAAAGCAAAAAAAAACAAAAACAAAAAACCTAGCAAAAAATAAAAATAAAACCCAAAAAAGAGGCCGAGAAGCATCGGCCGGGCTGAGTTGGGGCCGCCGCTGGGACGGCTGTGGGGGGCTTCGCTTTGGTGGGAAAAGTTATTCTACCTTATAAGCAACACGGGGTGGGCATTTCTTGCCTAAACCCAGGGGCGGGGACATATGTCTCAGCATTTCATACATGTCCATGAAAGTCAGCCGGCCCCTGGGAGCGGAGAGAACGAGAAGGAAGAGACATCGGACAGGAAAAGGACAAAAAAGAGGCGAGAGAGACAGAGAGACGCGGAGAAAAAAAAATAAAAAATTTAAAAAAAAAAAAAAAAGGGAAGGGGGGGGGGAATCAAAATGGAAAAAAAAAAAAAAAAAAAAAAAGGTTTAAACCCGGCCGGCCGCAGCTCGCAGAGGAGGAGGAGGAGGAGGAGGGGAGGAAGGCGATGGCCGGTGCCCATGCAACCCCATGGTGTCGCCCGGCCGGGGGCCGCGGCAAGCAGAGCTGGGCAGGAATGGGGTGGGGGGCTCCATGCGGCGCGCCGGGGCCGGCCCCGGGCTGGGGTGTGCGGGTCGTATCTGTGTGTATATATATATATATAAAGATATCATATATATATCCGAGAAACCATAAGCAACATTCATTCCGTTGATGCTCAGCAGGTTTTTAGTGTAAGTCAAACCTTGCAAGCAACCCTATGAGGGCATTTCTTGCCTAAGCCCAATGGGGGAGATATTACGCGTAATAAACTGTACATATCCTTATAATGAATGCGGCCACTGCAAGAAGAATACAGGGGGGTTAGTGTGGACGCCGGAGACACGCGACCGCCCGCGGATGCGCCGAGGGGACGGGGAAACTGAGGCACGGACCCCGCAGCCGGGGCGGGGGGGGGGAGCAGGAGGATGGGGATAGGAGCCTTCCCCACACTGCCCTGGGGTGGGGTGGCCGCCGCTTGGCTGTGGTGGGGATGGGGGGCTGCAGGGTGGGGAGAGTTGGAGTGTCCCGTGTCCCCCCCCCCCAAGAAATCGCCGCTGCCAGCTCTGGCCCAGTACGGACCAGTTTAACCCAGTACAGGGCACTGAGGACCTGGCAGAGCACCACGGGGTACCCCAGCGCAGCCAGGGAGCCAGCCCCTGGGCACTGGGACAAAGCAGACCCCACACCCCATCCACTGCCCTCCAGGACATGGTGGGGACCCTCCAGCACCCGGCAGGACCCCCAGGGACCCCCCTGTGTCCAGCCGAGCCCCACAGCTGCCCTGGGCTGGGGGCTGCGGGCCGGGCTGGGGGCGGGAGGGAGCGATCCAGCGGCTGAGCACCTACAATTGAGAGAGGACAGGTTAACCGGCACGGCGCAGGGGGGCCGGGCCCCCCATGGCTGCGTGGGGACAGCAGACCCAGGGGACACCCCCTGGGGGGGACACCCTGGAGAGGACAGTCCCACGGGGGGGGGGACAGCTCCTGGGGGGGGACACCAAGGCCACTGAACCCAGAGGACCCCGGTGGGGCTCTTGGGCACCTGCCGCGTCCCCCTGCTGGGGAGGGGGGGGACACTGTCTGGCCAGCCAAGCCCCCCGGAACCACTGTGCCCCCAGCGCTGAGAGGGGACCCCAGCACCTCGGGTGCCCCCCGCACACACCTCCCCACCCCCCACCCCGGGGGGGTCCTTACCAGGCAGCGGGGTCGTACTCAGCCCAGACGCGGACGTACTCGTCCAGGTGGTGGGGGCCCAGGATGGAGGAGTCGCGCGTCAGGTACTCGAAGTTGTCCATGATGACGGCGACGAAGAGGTTCAGCATCTGGGGGGGGGAGGCAGGGGGGGGTCGGGGCACAGGGGTGGGATCAGGGGGTGTCCCCCCCTCCCCAGCCACATGCCCCGCCCCCAGGGCTCACCAGGAAGGAGCAGAGGAAGATGAAGGAGACGAAGTAGAAGTAGGCGAACTCGTTGCCGCACTCGTCCTCCTTGATGCCCGAGTTCTGGTCACAGGGCTTCCCGCTGAGGCAGGACAGCATGATCTCGTGCCAGGCCTCCCCCGTGGCACTCCTGTGGCACAGGACAGGGACCCCGCCGCGTCACCCCGGCCGGGGAGGGCGCTGGGGCAGGGGTGCGCTGGGGTGGCACTGGGTACCCTGGGTGGCACTGGGATGGTGCTGGGGGGACACAGCAGCATGGCACGGGGTACCACTGATGGCATGGCACTGGGATGGTGCTGGGGACACACCAGTATGGCACTGGGTACTACAGATGGCATGGCACTGGGTACTACAGATGGCATGGCACTGGGATGGTGCTGGGGACACACCAGTGCGGCACTGGGTACCCTGGGTGGCACTGGGATGGTGCTGGGGACACACCAGTATGGCACTGGGTACCCTGGGTGGCACTGGGATGGTGCTGGGGGGACACACCAGTGTGGCACTGGGTACCCTGGGTGGCACTGGGATGGTGCTGGGGGGACACACCAGTGTGGCACTGGGTACTACAGATGGCATGGCACTGGGATGGTGCTGGGGACACACCAGTGTGGCACTGGGTACCCTGGGTGGCACTGGGATGGTGCTGGGGACACACCAGTGTGGCACTGGGTACCCTGGGTGGCACTGGGATGGTGCTGGGGACACACCAGTGTGGCACTGGGTACCCTGGGTGGCACTTGGATGGTGCTGGGGACACACCAGTGTGGCACTGGGTACCCTGGGTGGCACTGGGATGGTGCTGGGGACACACCAGTGTGGCACTGGGCACTCACCGGAAGAGCAGCATGAGGGCCTGGAAGAAGGTGCGGAAGTTGTTGTGCTGGGTGATGGCCGACTCGTCGTCCTCCTCCTCGATGCCAATGTTGCCGAAGACCTGGGGGAGCGGGGCTGGCTCAGGGGGGGCGGGGGGCCGGGGGGTGGCGGGGGGGGGGGCCGGGGGTCTCACCTGCATCCCGATGATGGCGTAGATGAAGAAGAGCATGGCGATGAGCAGGCAGACGTAGGGCAGAGCCTGGGGGCACAGCGGGGCTGGTCACGCCGTGCCGCGACTGGATGCGGCCCCCGGTGCAGGTTGGGCTGCCAGGCCCCGGATAGGGGCAGCCGGGGGAGGGGGGGGGGATGGGCTGTGGGGTTTTTTGGGGGGGAGGGGACACATTGGGCAGCACCTTGAAGGACTGGACGAAGGTCCAGAGCAGGATGCGGATGGTGTAGCCCTGGCGCAGCAGCTTGATGAGCCGCGCCGCCCGGAAGAGCCGCAGGAAGCTGAGGTTGATGAAGTTGTTCTGGGGGGGGACACGAGGGGTGAGGGGGGGGGATGTGAGGGGTGAGGGGGGATGTGAGGGGTGAGGGGGGATGTGAGGGGTGAGGGGGGACGCGAGGGATGGGGGGGGATGCGAGGGATGGGGGGGGGACACGAGGGGTGAGGGGGGGACGCGAGGGGTGAGGGGGGGACGCGAGGGGTGAGGGGTGAGGGGGGGGTGCGAGGGGTGAGGGGGGATGCGAGGGGTGAGGGGGGGGACGTGAGGGGGGGGATGCGAGGAGTGGGGGGGGACGTGAGGGGTGAGGGGGGGGTGCGAGGGGGGGGGATGTGAGGGGGGGGATGCGAGGGGGGGGGGGGGCGAGCGGAGCCCAACCCCGGCGCCGCGGGGGGGGCGGCTCCCACCTACCCCGAACTCTGTCACCAGGATGTCCGTGATGCTCCCCAGGACCGTGACGAAGTCAAAGACGTTCCAGGCGTCGCGGAAATAATTCTGCAACGGGAAGGGGGCGAGGGACACAGGGCAGCGGCGCTGCCAGCCTGCCAGATCCCGGGATCCCGCAGGTACCCGTGCACCGGATCCCAGGATCCCACAGGTACCCGTGCACCGGATCCCAGGATCCCGCAGGTACCTGTGCACTGGATCCCAGGATCCCACAGGTACCCATGCACCGGATCCCAGGATCCCACAGGTACCTGTGCACTGACTCCTGCAATCCCCACTAGCCGTGTACTGGCTCCCAGGATCTCATGGGATCCCATGCAACAGGATCCCACAATTACCTGTGTACCGGCTCCCGGGATCCCACAGGTACCCATGCACCACGATCCCCCAAGTGCCTGTGCACCAGCTCCTGGGATCCCGTGGGCACCCACGCTTTGGGATCCCACGAGTACCCGCGCCCTGGCTCCCGGGATCCCGTGGGCGCAGTGCAGGACGCCCCAGGGCTGGCCATGTGCCGCAGATCCCCAGATCCCGGCGCGGCGGCACATACCAGCACCCCGAAGGCCATGATCTTGAGGAGACACTCGAGGGAGAAGAGGGAGGTGAAGACGTTGTTGAACATCTTCAGCACGTTCTCGTAGGCGTCTGAGGCATCATAGAACTGGGGGGAGAGCGCAGGGTGGGGGCGGGGACCGGGCAGAGGGGTGCGCCCTGGGGGGAGGGGGAACCGGGGGCACAGCCATGGGTCCGGGGGCACAGGGGCAGATCCGAGGACAGGATAGATCCAGGGGCACAGGGACAGATCCGTGGATAGGATGGATCTAGGGATAGGACGGATCCAGGGGCACAGGGATGGATCCTGGGGTGCTGGAACAGATCCAGGGATGGAATAGATCCAGGAGCACAGGGATGGGTCCAGGGGCCCAGGGACAGATCCGTGGATAGGACGGATCTGGGGATAGGACAGATCTAGGGGTACAGGGAAGGATCCAGGGGCACAGGGACGGATCCGTGGATAGGATGGATCTGGGGACAGGACAGATCCAGAGGTACAGGGATGGATCCAGGGGCCCAGGGACAGATCCGTGGATAGGATGGATT
This sequence comes from Falco rusticolus, assembly GCF_015220075.1. Lineage (NCBI taxonomy): Eukaryota > Metazoa > Chordata > Aves > Falconiformes > Falconidae > Falco > Falco rusticolus. The sequence goes on from NC_051199.1 coordinate 205,364, forward strand.
TGGGGATAGGATGGATCCAGGGGCACAGGGATGGATCTGGGGATAGGATAGATCTGGGGATAGGATAGATCTGGGGACAGGATAGATCTGGGGACAGGATAGATCTGGGGACAGGATGGATCTGGGGACAGGATGGATCTGGGGACAGGATGGATCCAGGGGCACAGGGATGGATCCAGGGGCACAGGGATGGATCTGGGGACAGGATGGATCTGGGGACAGGATGGATCCAGAGGTACAGGGATGGATCCAGGGGTACAGGGATGGATCTGGGGACAGGATGGATCCAGAGGTACAGGGATGGATCCAGGGGCACAGGGATGGATCTGGGGACAGGATGGATCCAGAGGTACAGGGATGGATCCAGGGGCACAGGGATGGATCTGGGGACAGGACGGATCTAGAGGCACAGGGATGGATCCATGGATGGGATGGATCTGGGGACAGGACGGATCTAGAGGCATAGGGATGGATCCAGGGGCACGGGGATGGATCGATGGGGGACAGGGATGGATCCAGAGTACAGCAGAGGTGCCGGGGGAGAAGGGCAGCCCCCTGGGCCCCCCAGCCCTTCCCCCCCCCACCTTCATCATGAGGACGATGGTGTTGAGGGCGATCATGGCCATGATGGTGTACTCGAAGGGCGGCGACACCACGAACTGCCACATGCGGTACTGGAAGCTCTGCCGGTTCTGCGGCATGTGCCGCGTCAGGGGCTTGGCGCTGATGGCGAAGTCGATGCAGGCTCTCTGCGGGGGCGGGGACAGGGATAGCGCCGGCGTCACCCACCCTCGCCCGCCCGGGGGTCCTCGATGGGCGGCCGGGGGATGGGGGCGCAGGTGGCACCTCGTTCTTCTCCAGGCTGTACTCCTCCATCATCTTGTCCCCCTGCTCCTGGAAGGTGATGATGATCAAGGCCACGAAGATGTTGACGAAGAAGAAGGGGAAGACGACGAAGTAGACGACGTAGAAGATGGACATCTCCATGCGATAGCCGGGGCTGGGGCCCTGGTTCTCGTAGGTGGCGTCCACCGAGTGCTTGAGGACCCTGTGGTGGGACGAGGGCAGGGACGGGGTGGGGGTCCCTGCATGCCCCCCCCCCCCCACGCCACCCCCTACCCACCCCCGCGCCCTTACTGCGGCCACCCCTCGCCGGTGGAGACGGTGAAGAGGGTGAGCAGCGCCCAGAGGACGTTGTCGTAGTGGAACTCGTACTTCTTCCACTCCCGCTTCTGCGCCTTCACCTCGTTGTCCTTCTCGTAGACCAGGTACTCGCCCCTGGGAGGGGAGGGGGCGGTGGGACGGGGTGGGGGGCACAGCAGACCCCCGCCCGGCCGCGCCGTACCTGCAGTCCTTCTCGAACTCCTTGGACTCGTCAGTGCAGTAGAAGAACTTGCCCTTGAAGAGCTGGACGGCCACCACGGCGAAGATGAACATGAAGAGCATGTAAACGATGAGTATGTTGAGGACATTCTTCAGGGAGTTCACCACGCAGTCGAAGACGGCCTGGGGGTGGGGGGCGGGGAGGGGGTCAGCACCGTGGTGGGGAGCGAATCCCCCTCCCCACCCGCCCCCGCCCCCACCTTGAGCTTGGGCAGCCTCTTGATGGTCTTCAAGGGCCGGAGGACGCGGAGGACGCGGAGGGACTTGATGGTGTTGATGTCCTTCCCCTTGCTGCTGCCTCTGGGGGGGGAGGGGGAGGTGTGGGACCCCCGACGTGGCGGCTTGGTGACAGTCCCCTCCCCAGCCAAGCGGGCAGGGGGCTCAGGGCAAAGACCTCCTGCGCCCATCACCCCCCCGCCCCCGCGTGCTCCCCGTCCCTGAGGGTGCTTGTGGGGGGTTGGGGGAGGGGTGCGGAGGGGTGGGGGTGGGGTGGAGCGAGGCACGACCATGAGCACGAGGAGAGCACGAGGAGAGCACAAGGACAGGGACGGGGCAGGAGACGAAGGCAGAGAGACTTTACCGTGAGCTGCTCCTGTGGCGGGTGGCAGAGGAAGGGGAGAGACAAGGCACGGTGAGAGCCCAGCCCCCACCCCGCGCCCACCCCCACGGCCCACGGGGGGGAGCCCAGCTTCCCGGGAGGTACTCGGGGTCTGCTCTGGGCTTACTCACCCGTTCCTTGGGGGATGCTCAGTTAGGTGGGGGATGCTCATTCTGTACTTAGGGGATGCCCAGTTACTCGGGGGATGCTCACCCCTTACTTTAAGGATGCTCAGTTACTCGGGGGGAGCTCACCCCTTCCTTGGGGGATGCTCAGTTACTTGGGCATTGCTCATGTTTTACTCCAAGGGTGCTCAGTTCCTCAGCGGATGTTCATCCTTTGCTTGGGAAACGCCCAACTAGCCAAGGGATGCTCAATTACTTGAGGGATGCTCACCTTTTACTTTAAGGATGCTCAGTCACTCAAGGGATGCTCATCCTTTACTCGGGGGATGCTCAGCCACTCAAAGGATGCTCACTCATCACTCAGGGGATGCTCATCTATTTCTAGGAGATCCCTCATCCCTTACTAGAAGGTTACTCATCCCTTACTAAGAGGTTACTCATCCTTTGCTAGGGGATTCCCCGTCTTTCTTTGGGGTTTGCTCCTGCTCACTGCTCTGGGCTTTCTGCGCTGGGGCGGCTGCTCAGCCCCAAGGGCAGTGGGGCCCGATCCTGCCTGGGGTCGGGGGGCGCGGGGACACCAGGACAGTGACAGGACGACACAGCGCGGCGGCAAGCGGCGGAGAACAGACGTCAAGCAACACAGCAGAGCGCGGGACAGACCGCGGCAGCGCTGGGGGGCCCCACCGGGAGGCACTGGGAGAGGCGGGACCCCCGCCGCCACCATCCCCTTCGCTCCCCGAGGCGGGAGACCCCGGTGTGCCCACCCCTCCCGTGCCCACCCCCCCGTGTCCCCGAGGGGGGACTCACGTGAAGGCGAAGGCCACCAGCGCCCCGCTGACCACGATGAAATCCAGAATGTTCCACAGGTCCCGGAAATAGGCACCTTGGTGAAGCACCAGCCCCAAATCCACCATCTGCGGGGGGGCAATGGGGGTGGCGGGGGTGAGGGGGTGCCAGGGGGCCCCCCACCCTTCAGACCCCCCCCGCGCTCACCTTGATCACCATCTCGAAGGTGAAGACGCCCGTGAAGACGTAGTCGAAGTAGCGCAAGACCTGGAGGGGGAGGAGGGGGGGGGTGGGATGCCTGACACCCCCCCCCAGCACTCTGAGCCCCTCCTGGCACCCCAAGACCCCCCAGCACCCCTCAAGCTGCATGATTCCCCCAGCACCCCGGGAATCCCTGGCACCCTGGGACCCTCCTGGGACCCCCTGGCACCCCAGGACCCCGCTGGGACCCTTCCGGGACCCTCTGGCACCCCGGACCCTCCCAGGATCCACCTGGGACCCCCTGGCACCCCAGGACCCTCCTGGGACCCTCCCGGGACCCTCTGGCACCCCACCCCACAACCCTCCCAGGACCCCCTGGGACCCCGGGACCCTCTTGGGACCCCCTGGCACCCCAGGACCCTCTTGGGACCCCCTGACACCCCAGGACAACCCTCCTGGCATCTTGCCCCTCCCCCAGTCCCCCCCCCCCCGGGGGTGCAGGCAGGGTCTCCAAGGCAGGACAAGGAGGGGGACCCCCACTCTGGGTGTTGTTTTGGGGCACCCCACCCTACATTGCAGCGCTGTGAGGAGGGGGCTCAGTCCCTCCACCACCCCAACAGCACTGGAGGGGTCCCTGTTTGGGGGGCGGGGGGGGCTCACATTGTTGCGGGGGGCGTTGGGCTGCACAGGGTCCTCGGCGGCCAGGGCGATGCTGCTCATGGCGATGACCATCAGGATGCACATCTCGAAGTACCGCAGGTTGACGATGTAGTGGCACAGCCGGCGAAACCTGGGGGGGGGGATGGACATGGTGGGGGGGTGGGGGGGTGAGGGGGACCCCCAGGGCCCCCCCAGCCCCCCCTGCCCCGGTGGTGCTCACGGGTTGGTGGTGGAGAGGATGAACATGGAGCTGTAGGGCACCATGGGCTTGGGGCCGTTCTCGTCCTGCCCGTCGCCTTCCTCCTTCTTCTCCTCCTCCTCCTCCTTGCGGGGCAGCGGCTCGGGGTTGGCATTCCTGTTCACTGCGGGAGCAGCGCTGTCATGGCCCCCCGACCCCCCCAGACCCCCCCCCGGCCACCACAGACCCCTCCCAGACCTCCTGCCCCGCCCCCCCCCCCATCTCCCACAAACCCCAGCCCCCAGGGGTCCCCCCTACCTTGCACCAGGGCACTGGTGGGAGGCGGCGGGAGGGGGGGTGGGATGTCCACAGCCGTGTGCTCTGGCTTCCCCCCCGCCTTGGCGAGGTTGTTGTGGGTGCCGGGGTTGGTGACCACCAAGCTGTTTTCGGGGGGAGGGTTGGTGGTGACAGGGGGGCGGCGGGGGGGGGCTCCAGTGGGGCAGGCGGTGTGATTGCCCATGGTGGGGGGCGCGGGGGGCTCGGCAGTGGCCAGCTTGTTGTTCTTCATGTTGTCGATGTCCTCGGCTACGGGGGGCTCCCGGCGCCCCACGTCCTGCTGGATGGGGCGGGTGGTGGAGAGTGTGGGGCCGGCCGGCACGCCAGGGGTCTGGGTCTCCCTGGGGGGAGGCGGAGGGGAGGGGGCTCAGAGGAGACCCCCCGGTACAGCTCCCAGGGGACTCGGGCCCCCCAAGAGCTGGCAGAGCTCCTGGGGTCCTGCCATCGCCAGGGGGTCCTGTGCGCTCACCTCCGCCGCCGGTGCCGCCTCTCCTTGTCGTCCCGCCTGCCCTCGCCATCGTAGGCGGCCGGTGCAGCGTGGCGGTGCCGCCGGCGTCGCTCACCATCCCCGTGCTCCCCGTCCCCCTCGCCCCGTCCCGGCCGGCCACCCTCCCGGTGCCGCGGCCGTCGCTCGGGCCGCGTGCCCTCCTCGCCCTCCTCAGCCGCCCGCCGGTGTGCCCGGTGCCGCCGGTGCTCGCGCTCAGGCTGCGGTGACCCAGCGCGGCCGTCCCGGCTGCCGCCAGCCCGGTGCCGGCGCTCGACGGCTTTGAGGCGCTCGGCATCGGTGTAGCCGCGCTCCTGGCTGGGCTCCTGCTCCGGCTCCCGGCTGATGCTGCGGGGCCGGCGGCTGGCGGGGGGCTCGCTGGGCCGGGGACCACCGGGATCAGGGTAGCGCGGCTGCCGCCGCAGCTCATCGGTGCGGGGCTGGCTGAAACGGGGCTCCGGCAGCGGCTCGCCGGGACGCGTCTTGTTGGTGTTGTTGTTGCGGTTCTCCTGGGGGTCCACCACCAGCGGGCGGTCCAGGTGGGTCTTCATGTCAGGGCGCAGGTGGCGGGCGTAGGGCACCTTCCAGCGCTCCTCAGGGTCCAGCTCGCTGTAGAGTGCCTCGCGGCTGGCCAGCAGGTTCTGCTTGCGCAGCTCGCTCGTCCGCTGCTCCCACACCGACTTCGAGGCCTTCTGGTTCTTCTGCTGCTCCTTCCTGCAGCAGGGAGCCACAGCCCGCGCACCGGAGCCAGAGGTCGGCCGGGGTGGAGCCAGGATGGAGCAGGGGTGGAGCAGGGATAGAGGTGGGATGGAGCCGGAGGGAGATGGGATGGAGCCAAGGATGGAGCTGGGATGGAGCCGGGATGGAGCCAAGGATGGAGCTGGGATGGAGCCAAGGATGGAGCTGGGATGGAGCCAAGGATGGAGCTGGGACGGAGCCGGGACGGAGCCAGAGGGAGATGGGATGGAGCCAAGGACGGAGCTGGGATGGAGCCAGGATGGAGCCGGATGGAGCCAAGGATGGAGCCGGCGTGGAGCCAAGGATGGAGCTGGGATGGAGGTGGGATGGAGCTGAGGATGGAGCTGGGATGGAGCCAAGGATGGAGCTGGGATGGAGCCGGGATGGAGCCGGGATGGAGCCGGGATGGAGCCAGAGGGAGATGGGATGGAGCCGGGATGGAGCTGGGATGGAGCCGGGATGGAGCCAAGGATGGAGCTGGGATGGAGCCAAGGATGGAGCTGGGATGGAGCCGGGATGGAGCCAGAGGGAGATGGGATGGAGCCAAGGATGGAGCTGGGATGGAGCCAGGATGGAGCCAGATGGAGCCAAGGATGGAGCCGGGATGGAGCCAAGGATGGAGCTGGGATGGAGCTGGATGGAGCCGGGATGGAGCCGGGATGGAGCCAAGGATGGAGCCGGGATGGAGCTGGATGGAGCCAGAGGGAGATGGGATGGAGCCAAGGATGGAGCTGGGATGGAGCCGGGATGGAGCCGAGACGGAGCCGGGATGGAGCCAGAGGGAGATGGGATGGAGCCAAGGATGGAGCTGGGATGGAGCCAGAGGGAGATGGGATGGAGCCAAGGATGGAGCTGGGATGGAGCCGGATGGAGCCAAGGATGGAGCCGGGATGGAGCCGGGATGGAGCCAAGGATGGAGCCGGGATGGAGCCGGGATGGAGCCGGGACGGAGCCAAGGATGGAGCCGGGATGGAGCCAAGGATGGAGCCGGGACGGAGCCGGGATGGAGCTGGATGGAGCCAAAGATGGAGCTGGGATGGAGCCAAAGATGGAGCCAAAGATGGAGCTGGGATGAAGCTGGGATGGAGCTGGGATGGAGCTGGGATGGAACTCGAATGGAGCCAAGGATGAAGCTGAGGTGGAGCTGGGATGGAGCCAAAGGTGGAGCTGGGATGGAGCCGAGGATGGAGCTGGGATGGAGCCGAGGATGGAGCTGGGATGGAGCCGAGGATGGAGCTGAGGATGGAGCCGGGATGGAGCCGGGATGGAGCCAAAGATGGAGCTGGGATGGAGCCAAAGATGGAGCTGGGATGGAGCCAAGGACGGAGCTGAGGACGAAGCTGGGATGGAACCCGAATGGAGCCAAGGATGAAGCTGGGGTGGAGCTGGGATGGAGCCAAAGGTGGAGCCGGGATGGAGCCGAGGATGGAGCCGGGATGGAGTCGGGGACGGAGCCGGGATGGAACCGCGATGGAGTCTGGGATGGAGCCCGTGTGGAGCAGAGGATGGAGCCGAGAATGGAGCTGGGGGGGAGCCACAGATGGATCCAGGAATGAAGCCCAGCAACAAGTCAGGGTGGAGCCAGGGACGGAGCCAGGACAGAGGTGGCCATCAGGCAGCAGATGGAGCTGGGGATGGAGTCAGGGATGGAGACGAGGATGGAGCGGGGGGCAGAGCCGGGATGGATCCGGGTACGGATCCAGGGACACAGCCAAGGCTGGAGCTGGGCACACGACGCACTTACATGGTGACGGACATGTTGGCCGCGGAGAGCGGGCTCACTTCGGCCACCTCCTTCGCCTTCTGCAGCGCCAGCTTTTGGTTGGCGGCTTCTTCCTCTTCCTGCTCGTCCTGCAACGCCCCACGCCATGTCCAGCCCAGCCCCGCGGCTGCGGGCGATGGGGGGGGGCCCTGCCGCGCCCCCCACATCAGCACCCACCTTAGTGAGCTCCTGTGCATTGGCCAGGTTGTCCACCGCGATGGCCAAGAAGACGTTGAGGAGGGTGTCTGGGCGCCCCGTCAAGGCAAAGCAGGTCTGGTGGCAGCCTGGACCCCCCGGGACCCCCCTGGACCCCCCCAGCGCCCCAAGGATACAGTTGCCGAAGAGGGTGAGGACAATGAAGTAGACAGAAAAAACCATCCCCCCCTTGACGCCGCCCTGAGATTTGATCCCGTCGTACATCACCGCGTTCCAGTCTTCGCCCGTCAGGATCTGGGGGGGGGGGGGGGGGGCGGGGGGGATGGGGAGAAGGAGCCGTAGGGGAAGTGGGGGGCTCCCCCCAGCACCCCGCTTCCTCGGGACCCCCGGGGTGGGGGGCAGAGGGGTTCCTACCTGAAACACTGTCATTATTGCTGCTGGGAAAGTGTCAAAGTTGGTGGGAGGGGTCCCGTCGTCAAAATTGAACCTGGGGGGGTGGGCAGCGGTGGGAGCCCCACCCCAGCCGGGTGCCCCCCAGCAGGGACCTGGGGGCACAGAGACACCCCCATGCTGGGGAACCGGGGGGTCCCGGGGGACCCTGTCCCCTGCCCAGTTACTCACTGTCCCCCGAAGAGCTGCATCCCCAAAAGGGCAAAGACGACGATGAAGAGGAAGAGGAGGAAGAGGAGGCTGATGATGGACTTCATGGAGTTCAGGAGGGAGACCACCAGGTTCCTCAGGGAAGCCCAGTACCTGCCAGGGCAGAGCCGGGCTGTAGGGCCACGGGGACGCCAAGGGCCACGGGGATGGCAGGGGGACACGGGGACAGCGAGGGGACAGAGGGATACGGGGGGAGACGTGGGGACAGTGAGGGGACACAGGGATATGGGGTGGCAAGGGGACACAGAGACGGGGAGGGGACACGGGGATAACGAGGGAACACCAGGGGGATAGTGAGGGGACACAGGGATGGGGAGGGGACAGGGGACAGCCAAGGCACGGGGGACACAGCTTGGCACCCAGATACCCCACGATGGCTCTGTGCACCCACACTCTCGCTCACACTCACACGGCCCCTGTGCCCACGGACACGGACACGGATGGACCCACGGACACGGACGGACCCACGGACACAGCTGGAGCAGCCGCCCCCCGACCCGTCACCACTTACTTTGTGACTTTGAAGATACGCAGTAACCTGAGAGCTCGCAGCACGCTGATCCCGAAGGATGTTCCTGGCTTCACAACAGCCCAGATCACCTCGAAGATGCTTCCGATGATAACCTGGGAGCGGGAGCGTCCCTGTCCTGTCCCCACCCCAGCCCTTCCTAACCCCTTCCCCATTCTCACCTTGCCTTCATCCCATCGCAGCCTCAACCCCATCCCACTCTATCCCATCCCCATCCCTATCCCATCCCATCCCCATCCTCATTCTCATCCCAACTGCATCCCATCCCATCCTGTCCCCATCCGATCCCCAGCCTCATCCACATCTTGTCCTCATCCCATCCCCACCCCATCCCCATCCCACCCTCATCTTCATCCTGTCTCCATCCCCATTCCCATCCCATCCTCATCCCCTCTCCATCCCATTCTCATCCCCAACCAACGCCATCCCCATCCCACCCTATCCAACCCAAACCTCATCCCATCCCCATCCCCACCCCATCCCAATCGCATCCTCATCCCCATCCCACCCCACTCCATCCCCATCCCCACCACATCCAACTCCAACACTGTCCCCATCCCTATCCCACCTCCATTCCCACCCCCATCCCAACTGCATCCTCATCTCCATCCCACCCCACTCCATCCCCATCCCCATCCCATCCCACCGCATCCCCAACCCCATCCCCACCCCATCCTATCCCCATCCCACCCCGTCCCCATCTGCATCCCACCCCACCTCATCCCCATCCCATCCCCATCCTCATTCCCACCACATCCCACCCCCATCCCCATTCCAACTGCATCCCACCTCATCCCCATCCCCATCCCATCCCCATCCCCATCCTACCCCACCTCATCCCCATCCCATCCCCATCCCACCCCATCCCCATCCCACCCCCACCTCATCCCCATCCCATCCCATTCCACCCCATCCCCACCCCATCTCCATTCCCACCCCCATCCCCACCCCATCCCACCCCCGCCCCCTGCCCCCCGCTGGCTGCGCCGGCCCCGCACTCACGGCACAGTCGAAGCAATTGAAGGACGAGTGGAAGTAAGGCCGCGTCCCCAGCCCGTACATTTTTATAAACATTTCGGACATAAAGAGTCCCAAGAAAATGAATTCTGCATAGTCTGGGGGGGAGGGGCGGGGAGAGAGCGTGAGGGGGGGTGGGGGGTGGCGGGGGGGGAGGGGCGGGGGGGTCACTCACAGAGGAAGTCGGAGAGCCACTCGGGCTGGTCGTAGTGGACGATGGCGACGCACAGGGTGTTCAGCGCCACCAGGCTCAGCACCGTCCAGTAGAAGGCCTGAGTTTTCACCATGCGCCGGATGTGGAAGCGCATCCGCCGCTCGCGCTTGTGGAAGAAGGTGGCGTTCTCCAGCTTGGCACTTTTGAGGCTGGCGCGGGCGAAGGGGGAGCCTGCGGGGCGCGGGGGGCCCCAGCCGCCACCACGTCACGAGGGAACCCCCTGCCGCCCCGCTGGCGCGCCCCGCACCACAGCGGGAAGGTGGTACCCGCTGAGCCGGCAGCCGCCGGACGGGTGACCCCCCACTCGGCACCCCAGTGACCCCCACCCCATCATCCATCACCCCAGTGACCACCACCTCATGGTCCATCACCCACCACCCCATCATCTGTCACCCCAGCAACCGCCACCCCATTGTCCATCACCCGTCACCCCATCACCCACCACCCCAGCCATCACCCCAGCGACCCATCAACCTTCAACCCATCACCCCATCATCCATCACCCCATCACCCACCACCCCATCATCCATCACCCCATCACCCACCACCCCATCATCCATCACCCATCAACCACCACCCCGTTGTCCATCACCCCACCAACCATCAACCCATCATCCATCACCCCATTGCCCATTACCCCACCAACCACCACCCTGTTGTCCAGCACCCCATCAGCCATCACCCCACCAGCCATCACCCTGTCACCCACCAAAACATCATCCATCACCATATTGCCCATCCCCCCATCGTCCATCACCCCATCACCCACCAACCCATCATTCATCACCCCGTCACCCACCACCCCCCGACTTTTCATCCCACTGTCCATCACCCCATCACCCATCACCCCATCAACCATCACCCCATCAACCATCACCCCATCACCCCACTGTCCATCACCCCATCACCCATCAGCCCCTCACCCATCACCCCATCACCCATTGTCCTCCCCTCATCACCCCCACCCATCATCCCCAAAACTATTAGCCCCTCCCATCACCCCCCCCCATCACTCGCTACCCGTCACCCCCCCCACCCCCCACCCATCCCCCCTAGCTGGGGGCACCCCGACCCCCACCCACCCACGGAGGAGATGTCGGCCAGCTGCTCCTCAGCATCCTCAGGGCTCAGCAGGTCCGTCTTGCTCTTCTTGATGGTGGCCCTCCGGAGAGCTCCCGCAGGGGTGAGGGGCAGAGGGAGGCGGGCGTCACCCGGGGGTCCTCACTGGGACACCCCCACCCCCAGGGGTGGCCACCCCCCGCCAGGGCACACGCCGGGGCAGGGCACTTACCATCGAAAGGGTGTCGGGGCTCTCCCTCAGTGTCGTCCTCTGCCAGGATCACTTCTTCTGAGAGAAAAGCAGGGGGGTCAGCGGGGCTGGGGGGGGCGCGGAGGTCCCCGGGGAGGGGGGGGGGGGGGTCACGGCCCTCACCCGCCTTGGAGATCCACTCCATGTAGCCATTGAGCTCCCGCTCGATCTGCTGCTGCCGCCGCAGCTTCAGAAACGCCCGGCGGTTTTCCACCCGCTCCCGCTCTTTGGCAAACTCCCTGCGGGGCTGGCATCAGCTGGGGGGGTGGGGGGGAGCTGAGGTGGGTGCCCCCTCCCCGAGCCCCCCCCTGCCGCTTACCCGGACAGCACCCCCAGCACTAGGTTCAGCATAAAAAAGGAGCCGATGATGATGAGGGGGATGAAGTACAGCCAGTTCCAAGTGTTCCCTGAGGCATCGTTGCTCTGAGGGGGGTAACAGGGGTCAGGGGTGGGGGGTCCCATGAGCCGGGGGGGGGGGGGGGGGGGGCCACGGACACAGCCCCATTTCTCTCATAATGGGCTCTGATCTCCTCCCCCCGGGGGCTGGTGGCACCCCAAATCCTCCAGTCGTGCTCCCCACACCACAGGGCGGGGGGTGCAGAGCATCCCTGCAGGATTTGGGGCTGCCAGCAGAGAGGGGACCCCAACACCCTTTTTTTGGTGCACCCCCCTCCTCCACAACAACGCCTCCCTCTGCAAGCCACCTCCAGCTTTTTTTGGGGGGAGGGGGGGCTGCACCCCATTCCCCTCCATCCTCACACACCCAGCAGCACCCCAGCACCGAAGCAGCAAACAGGGACCTCCAGGGGGACACCGCAGGGACCCCCGCACCCTTGGGGGACGGAAAACGACTTCAGTGGGGACAGAAAGGACCTGGGCGGGGGGGACAGAAGGGACGTGGGGGGGGGCAGAAGGGACCTGGGGGGCGGGTGGGGGGGAAGAAGGGACCGGAGGGAGGGACAGAAGGGACCTGGGGGGGACAGAAGGGACATGGGGGGTGCCCCCCCCCCCGTGGTGGAGCCCATCCCCGTGGCGTCAGGGCTCACATAGTAGAGGAGGTCTGTCCACCCTTCCATGGTGATGCACTGGAAGACGGTCAGGACGGCGAAGAGGATGTTGTCGAACTGGGTGATGCCGTAGTTGGGGCCCTCCCAGTACTTCTTGCACTTGGTGCCGTTGGGGCAGATCCGCGCCGGCTCGTCCGTCCCGCAGGGGACTTCCACCTTGATCTCGTCTTTGGGGGGGGAGGGGCACATGGGACACAGATCCAGGCATCGCTCCCTCCCCTCCCCCCCACCCCCACCCACCCCCTCCCAGCCTACGCCCCTGCTTATCCCCCCGTGGGCTGCGCTCACCCAGGACACTCTGGGGTCACAGGGTGCCCCCCATGGGGGTGCCAGACCCCCCTTGGTCGTCCCCCCCAGCCGCAGCCTCCTGCAGCCCCCCCCCTCCCCAGGCTCTGCCACGGTGCTGACGCTGCTGCTGTGCAGAAATAGCTCCCGCCAATTAACAGCATCTTCATCAAGGGAGAGAAGTAATTAGGCCGTTCCATATCGGGCGCGGGCCATGGGCCCAGGGAGATTGGGGGGGTGGGAAGGAGCTGGCCCCCAGCCCCACAGCGTCCCCACGGCGGGGTCTGAGCCCTCCCCATGGGGAAACTGAGGCAGGGTGGGGGCGGGGGGGGTTGGGGGGGGGTAGGGGGGGGATTTGGGGAGGGGGCTGGGGGGCAGACCTACCCGTCACCAGGTCGAAGCAGGTGGTGTGAAATTTGCCCATATAAAACTCTAATCCTATGATTGCAAAAATGAGGATCGCGAAAAACAGGAGGAGGCCGATCTGCAGCAGTGGGATCATCGCCTTCATGATGGACTTCAGGACGACTTGTAAACCTGCACCAGGTGGGGCTGAGCAGCCACGGCCCCCCCGGAGCACCCCCCCCCAGACACACAGCCCCAGACCCCCTCACGCCACTCACTTGGGATCCCCGAGACCAGCTTGAGGGGCCGGAGCACACGCACCGCCCGCAGCGTCCGCAGGTCGAACTGGGAGCCCACCGTGGCCAGGATGCTGCAGGCACGAGGTGGGTCAGTGGGCAGGGACCGCCCCCCCCCCCGGGCCAGTGACCCCCCCCACCAGCCGTGCCAGTGCGGCCACCAAGCCACCAGCTCCCAGCCCAACCAGGTGTCCCCCACAGCTGTGCCATCACGGCCACCGCAAGCCACATGTGCCCCATGGGCCACCACGTCCCAGCTGGGCTATGTCCCCCCGTGGGTTGTGCCACCACGGCCACCACGAGCCATCACGTCCCGGTAGAGCCACACATCCTCCGTGGGCCACCACATGCCCCATGGCTACACTGTCACAGCCACAGGGAGCCCCCACGACTCCGCTGCATGGCCACAAGCCCACCGCCATGCCATCATGGTCACCAAGAGCCCCCACATCCCCGCTGCGTGGCCACAAGCCCCACGGCCGTGCCATCACGGCCACAGTGTGCTCCATGTCCTCAGCACATGGCCACGAGCCCACAGCCGTGCCATCATAGCCACCAAGAGCCCCCACATCCCCATCACGTGGCTACGAGCCCATCGCTATGCCATCACGGCCACAGCGAACCCCCATGGCCGCGCCATCATGGCCACAGCGAGCCCCCACATCCCGCCGCATGGCCACGTGCCCACGGCCGTGCCGGGAGCGATGCCGGCAGCGCAGGCGGGAGCGCTGGGCTATATTTAGCCTTTCCGGGCCGAGCGTGGCAGCGTTGCCGGTGCTGATGTCGCAGCCCCCGGCCAGCACCAGCCCGCAGGGTCTCTGAGGGGCCGGATGGCAGCTGGGGGGGGGGCCCCGGCACCCGGGTGCATCCTGGGGGCTCATTGCTGGCCTCATGGCCCCCCCTGAGGCTGCGGAGGGTCCCCTGCTGCCACCCACAGCCACGGCAACCGGCCGGCCCCATTCACGCCAGTCATCCCCATAACCCCCATTCACCCATTCATCCCCATAAACCCCATTCACCCCACTTACCCCCATTCATCCCCATAACCCCCATTCACGCCATTCATCCCCATAACCCCCATTCACCCCATAACCCCCATTCATCCCCATAACCCCCATTCACGCCATTCACCCCATTCACCCCCATAACCCCCATTCACTCCCATTCATCCTGCCGCAGCTCCCCCCGTTCATTCATCCCCCTTGCCCCGAAGCCGCGGGTCATTCATAGGGGTGGGGACAGGGGCTGGGGGTGGGGGAGGGGCAGCTGGGGAGCTGGAGTGGGCCAAATTGCAGGGGGAGGGGCAGGGGTGTGCAACGAGAGCAGGGTGCGGGGGAGCAGGGGGAAGCAGGGGGGAGGGGGGAGCCGGGTGCAGGAGGAGTAGGATGGAGCAGGGGGAGCAGGGGGAGCCGGGGGAGCAGGGGGAGCCGGGGGAGCAGCCGAAGCGAAGCCCCCAACATGCCCGAACGCTGGAGGGGACACAGCGCACGCAGGGCGCAGACCCAGATGTCCCCTCCAACAGCCCTGCTTCTCCCTGCCTCAGTTTCCCCACCGGCTCTCCCAGCCAGGGGGTGAACCCAGGGCACGTGGCAGCCGTCGGGGGGGGCTGGGGCCAGGGGGCCAGGGCTGGGGGCACCTCTGGGGCTGGGGAGCTGGGGCTGGCGCTGGAGCGCCGGCGGCGGGTGCGGGTGCCAGGCCGGTGAGTGGCGGCACAGGGAAATATTGTGACAGCGCTAAGAGGCACTTGCTGCCGCTGGGGAAGCAGGACGAGCACCGCGGGCGATAATTAATGTCTCGCTCGGCCCCGGCCCAGCAGGCGCTGGTGACACCCAGCACCGCCAGCGGGTGCAGCCCTGCACGCAGTGCACACATGTACACACACACGCATGTGCAAACGCACCCTCTGCACGCGCACGCCCCACGATGTGGGTCTGGGGGGTTCCTGCAGCCTGGCTGCCCGCCCGCACGCACACGCGTGGCCCTGCCACACACAGGGACGGGCGCAGGGCTGACACGCATGTGGAAGCGCGCACGCAAGCACGGGGCGGAGCGAGGTGGCATGTCCCCACGTGTTCCGTGCCCGGGACCTCACCCAGTGAGGACGACCACAAAGTCCATCACGTTCCAGCCGTTGCGTAGGTAGGAGCCTTTGTGGAAGGCGAAGCCCAGCGCGATGATCTTGATCCCCGCCTCGAAGCAGAAGATGCCGATGAAGTACGGCTCCGTGTCATCCTGGGGATGGCGACAGGCATGAGGCCACCGGGCAGGGGACACCGGGACACCCCCGCACGCTCCCGGCCCACGGGGTGAGGGGGCATCCAGGGCAGCCCTGGCCCCC
Organism: Falco rusticolus; assembly: GCF_015220075.1. Taxonomy (NCBI): domain Eukaryota; kingdom Metazoa; phylum Chordata; class Aves; order Falconiformes; family Falconidae; genus Falco; species Falco rusticolus. The sequence goes on from NC_051199.1 coordinate 220,831, forward strand.
CCGCCATCCCCAGGTGCCATGGGGTGGAGGCGGTCGCTGCTCCCAGCGTGGCCCAGATTCCCAGCAAGGAGGAAACTGGGACGCCGGCGGGTCCGGGGGGACAGGTTGCGCGGCCACCGCATGCCAGGTGCCGGCTGTGCACGGTGCCGGCTGGCAGCCAGCCCCCAGTCCTGCCACCCACGCTGGGGTGGCTGGGGACCTGCAGCAGAGACCCCACGGTGGGTCGGGGACCCTCGCTGGAGCCCCAGGGGTGGCCGGGGACACTCATTGGGACCCCAGGGGTGGCCGGGGACCCTCACTGGAACCCCAGCAGTGGCCAGAGACCCTCGATGGAGCCCCAGCTGTGGCCAGAAACCCTCCTGGAGCCCCAGGGATGGCTGGAGACCCCCACCGGTGCCCCGTGGGTGGCCAGGGACTCTCACCAGAGCCCTAGGGGTGGCCACAGACCCTCGCCAGAGCACCAGTGGTGGCCAGAGACCCTCGCCAGAGTACCAGTGGTGGCCAGGGACCCTTGCTGGTGCCCCACAGGTGGCCAGGGACCCTCACCACAGCCCTAGGGGTGGTCAGAGACCCTCGCCAGAGCCCCAGTGGTGGCCAGGGACCCTCACAGAGCACCAGGGGTCCCCGGGAACCCTCACTGGAACCCCAGGGGTCCCTGGGGACCCTTGCCAGAGCCCACCGCCAGCCCCACACTCACCAGCCGCTCTGACATGGGGGTCTTGTCCTCATCGGGCAGGTGCTGCTCCAGCGCCAGGACGATGCAGTTCGCGATGATGGTGGCTAAAATCATGTATTCAAAAGGAGTGCGGCCGAGTCAAGGAAAACCCACCTTGGGGCTGGGGTCCCCCCCCAGCAGGCTGGTCGGGGAAACCAAGGCAGGGTAGGGGCCGGTGGGGTGCCCCAGGGGTAGGGGGCTCAGCACACGGTGCCGGCAGTGCTTGGCGGCAGGGACACAGGGCCCGGCTGCCACCAGTGCCCACGTGCTCTGCGGCTCATTAATTTCCCCATCAAAGGCGCGACCCAGCAGCCCCGGCTCCCCGGCACGAAGCCTCTCGCCAGGCGGGAGCCGGCGGCGATCAAAGCGCCTCGGTGACAGCAGGACCCAGGGAGACCTACATGGCACCCGGCTGGCCCCGCTGGCTCCCAGGTGAGGACGGTGATGCCGCCGCCACTGGCACCCGTGTGCGCTTTGGGGTCCACGTTCAGCGAGTGCAACCCCCTGCCCAACCAGCTGTGCCGGGGTGCGGTGGCAGCAGCGTGGCCGTACCCTGCCCATGGCCACGGCACCGCAGCGGTGGCGGCGGTGATGGCCAAGCAGGGACTGGGGCTGGGTCGGGGGGCTCAAGACCCCCCACCCTGCAGCCCTGTGGGCAGTTCTGCACCACGTTATGTGGCCACAGAGTGGGACCCCCTGTTCGTGCCGCCGGCCCTGCTCAGGTGCCGCAGCCCCCAGGCACCCCAGCAGAGCTGCCCCATGGCCGGGACCGAGGGCTGAGCCGAGGTCGCGCTGGTGGCAATGACGGATGCAACGATGGGGCCAGATCCTGCTGCCCGGCTCTCTGTGGCGCAGCCAAGGCGTGGGGCACGGCCACTGGCCCCACTGCCCGACACAGCACGATATTTGGCACGGCTATCCGGCACAGCACAGCTATCCGGCACGGCACAGCCACCCAACAAGGCTATCCAGCATGGCACAGTTCTCTGGCATGGCACGGCTACCCGGCACAGCTATCCAGCACAGCACAGCTATCCGCCATGGCACAGCTATCCAGCATGGCTATCTGGCACGGCGCGGCTATCCAGCACGACACAGCCATCCGACAAGGCTACGCAGCATGGCACAGCCATCTAGCACGGCGTGGCCACCCGGCATGGCACAGCTCCCTAGCGCAGCACGGCTGTCCGGCATGGCAATTCGGCAACGCTAAGGGCACGGCTGTGTGGCCTGCCACGAGCACCCATCACGGCCATCCGCCACAGCCCAGCACGGTTACTGGCACAGCCGTTTGGCGCGGCTATCTGGCCTGGCATGACTACATGGCACAGCCATTCGGCATGGCTGTGTGGCCTGGCACGGCTATCTGGCATGGCAGGGCTACTCGGCACAGCTCAGCTGCCTGGCATGGCTATTCAGCTCAGCCATCCAGCGCGGCACGGCTATCCGGCACGGCTATCCGGCACAGTACGGTTATCTGGCACAGCTCGCGGACACAGCACAGCTATCTGGCACGGCACGGCTGCCCAGCACAGCACGGCTATCCGGTACCGCTATCCGGCACGGCACCACTATCCGGCACAGCTATCTGGCACGGCACAGTTATCCGGGGCAGCACAGGCATCCAGCACAGCACAGCGATGCAGCACAGCTATCTGGCACAGCGCGCCTATCCGGCACGGCACAGCTCTCCAGCCACTGGGGACTGGTGCCCAGGGCCAGCTCTGCCCCCCGAGCCGGGGCAGCCCCCCGAGCCGTGCCAGCCGTGAGCGTGGCCGCACCACAGCCCACCGCGGGGAGCTGGGACATGGGTGCCCGGGGCTTTGGGGTGCCACGGGAGCATCCCCCCCCCCCCCCGGCCAAACGGAGCCCGCCGCCTCCTCGATCCCATCACCATGGGGGAGGCTCCGTGCGCCCGCAGGATGGGGCCCGCAGGGGCTCGGGGTGGGTGGTTTGGTGCATCACCCCCAGCCCCCCCCACGCCCGCCGGCAGCCCCGGCACCCCCAGCCCCGCACCCACCTCGCCAGCAGCTCTGGCCACCCGGCAGGACCCGACCCGCTGCGACAGCTGAGCCCCGGCTCGCGGCTTTTCCACGCTTGCCCCCCGCCCCCCACAGCCACGAAGCCCCTTCCCCACGGCATGGTGACCCGCCTGGCACATGGCAGCGGGGACGGGCCCAGCATGGCAGGTGCCAGTGTGCCGGCCACCAGGTCCTGGCACAGCACAAGCAGGACGGTGCCCATCCTGCTGCGGCACGGCACGGCCACGCACCGGCACACTCGCTTCCACGCGGCAAATCCCCCCCCTCGACGGCTCTGCCCCCCGCCACCGCCAGCACCGTCCCCGCACCAGCGCCGACATTTCGGTGCTGCGCCGGCCGCGTGCCCTCGCCGCCCATGGCACAGCACCGCGGCTGCGGCACACATGCCCAGTGGGGTACCGGCAGCACCGGCTGCCCAAACCCGCGCCCCCCCCCGGTTTCAGGGGTCCCCCCGAGAGGCTCGGGGGAGGCACATGGCCAGACCTGACCTGGCGCTGAGCCCACCGCTCCCTCGGCAGCGCCCCAAAACCGCGTGCTGCCCCCCCAGCCCGCGCAGGGCCCTCACGGCGACAAGCAGCAGTGACGGTGGCCCTTTTGGGGTGCCACGGCCAGATGAGGGGTTTGGGGGGGGGGGACAGGGTGGGAGGCACCCAAGGGCAGTGGGGCTGGAGCCCCAAAACAGCCCCATGCCCCCAAAAGCCCCAGCAGGTCGGCCCTGGGAGGGGGGGACACGGCCCTGGGGACGCCCCAAGTCCACGGGCCCCCCGGGGTGATGGAGATGGGCTCTACTGGCACTGGGGGTCCAGTGGGGCTGAGCCCAGTGCCGAGGGGTGCAGGGACACGAGGACGCCAGGTCAGCCCCCCCTCCCCAATGAGGGCACCGTGCCATGCTGGTGCAATGGTGTCCCCCAGCCCCCCCAGGATGAACTGGACCCCCCAGACCCACCGGGCAGGGCCAGGGACCGGCACAGGGCACGGCCACGGGGACAGAGGGGAGGGGCTGGGGGCTGGGGACCCCAACAAGGGGCTGAGGACCCCGGGCAGGGGTTGGGTACAGGAATGCAGCATGGGGACAGGGAGATGGGGACGGGGACCCCAGTGCAGGGCAGGGGGACGGGGACAGGGAGCTGGTGCAGGGCAGGGAAATGGGGTCCCCAGTGCAGGGCAGGGGGGTGGGGACCTCAGTGTGCGGGTGGGGGCCTCAGGCAAGGCAAGGAGTTGGGGACCCCAATATGGGGATGGGGACCCCAACACAGGGATGGGGAGCTGGCGCAGCACATGGGGACGGGGACCCCAATGGAGGGCAGGGGAATGGGCACAGGGGACAGGGACCTGGCACAGGGCAGGGAGATGGGGGTCCCCAGCATGGGGACAGGGAGCTGGCACAGGACATGGGGACAGGGACCCCGATGCAGGTCAGGGGGATGGGGACAGGGATGGGGACCTGGTGCAGGGCAGGGAGATGGGGACCCCAAAATGGGGACAGGAACAGGGTGCAGGGCAGGGAGATGAGGACCCCAAAATGGGGACAGGGACATGGTGCAGGGCAGGGAGATGGGGACCCCAGCATGGGGACAGGGACCCAGCACAGGGCAGGGTGATGGCGTCCCCAAAATGGGGATGGGGTCATGGTGCAGGGCAGGGTGATGCTGTCACCAGCACGGGGACAGGGACAGGGACATGGTGCAGGGCAGGGAGATGAGGACCCCAAAACGGGGACAGGGACCTGGTGCAGGGGTAGGGAGATGGGGACCCCAATGTGGGGATGGGGACAGGATGCAGGGCAGGGTGATGAGGACCCCAAAAAGGGGATAGGGACAGCATGCGGGGCACAGCGATGGGGACCCCGATGTGGGGATGGGGACAGGATGCAGGGCAGGGTGAATGGGGACCCCAGAGCAGGGCAGAGGGATGGGGACCGCAGCATGGGGATGGGGACCCCAGAGCAGGGCAGGGGGATGGGGTCCCCGGCATGGGGACAGGGACCCGGTGCAGGACAGGGGGATGGGGACAGGGACCCATTGCAGGGCAGGGGGATGGGGATGGGACCCCAGCACGGGGACGGGGAGCCGGTGCGGGGCAGGGGACGGGGACCCGGTGCGGGGCAGGGGATGGGGACCCCAGCATGGGGACGGGGACCCGGTGCGGGGCAGGGGATGGGGACCCCAGCATGGGGACAGGGACCCGGTGCGGGGCAGGGGATGGGGACCCCAGCATGGGGACGGGAATGCGGTGCGGGGCAGGGGGATGGGGACCGGGAGCCGGTGCGGGGCAGGGGGGCCGGGGGTCGCGGGTGTCCCCCAAAGGATATGGCCATTCGGTGATCTTTTTGGCGTATTTCCTCACCACGTTGTCCTCGCTGAAGAGGAAGAGGGAGCGGTTGACCGTCAGGCAGTTCTGCCGGACGGGGATGGGGTTGTAGAGAGCCATGGTGCGGGCCCGCTGGGCCATCGACTGCTTGTACATCCTCTGCGCCCCGGGGGGGCCCCCCTGGCGGGGACCCCCGGCACCCCGGCCCCCCGCCGCCGCCCCGGGGCCGCCGCCCCCCCGCCCCGTAACGGGCCGATCCATCGTCTGCCGGGCGAGGCATCCTGCGGGGCCGCTCACGCTGCTGGGGCCGCCGCGAAGCTCATCACATCCCATGGGCCGCCGCCGCGGCGTGGGGGGGGGGCGGACGGGGGGGGGGGCCCCGGCCGGCTGACAGCGGGGGGGGGGGGGTCGCTCAGGCGGCGCTAGGACCCGGGCATCCTTCCTGCGCGCCCCCGCCGTGGGTGCTGCCCCCCCCGCGAGCCGGCGGCGGGGGGTGGGGGCGGTGCGGCACCCCCGCTGGGGGGGGGTCCCCGCTGCGGCTGGCGCTGGGGGGGGGGTGAGGTGCCCCGATGCAGCGGGGGGGGGGCGCCCCCCCGGCTGCGCCAATATGGGGCGGGGGCGAGAGAACCGCCCCGGTCAGCGCGTCCCGCCGCCCCCGGCAGGCGCCCACCGGCAGCGCGGGGCAGGGCGGGGGGACACCCCCCCCCCTTAAAAAGCCCAAAGCGCCGAAAAGAAAAATAGTATAAAAAAAAAAAAATTTAAAAAAAAAAAACAAAAACCAAACCGCGGGGGCGGGGGCGCTGCGGGCGCGTCCCCCCCCCTCGGGCACGGCGGGGCCGGGCGGGGGTCGCCGTCAGCCCCCCGGCAGCAGCGGGGCGGCGGGGCCCATCGGCCCGGGCTGCGGCAGAGCCTCCGCGCTCCTCCCTCCTCCTCCTCCTCCTCCTCCTCCTCCTCCTCCTCCTCCTCCTCCCCCCCTCCCCCCTCCTCCCCCCTCCCCCCTCCTCCCCCCTCCTCCCCCTCCTCCCCCCTCCCCCCCCCTCCTCCTCCCCCCCCCCCCCCCCCCGCCCGCGGGGCTCTTCCTTCTCCTCCACCTCCGCCGCCGCCGCCGCCGCCCGGGTTGGGGCTAAAACGGGCGCGATGCTGGGGGGGGGGGCTCGGGGGGGCGCTGGGGGGGCAGCGCCGCGGGGTCCAGCGCCCACCGGGCACCGGCTGAGCCGCCGCGCGTGCCCACGGGCGTGCAAAGCAGGGGCAGGGTGCAACGGGCGTGCAAAGCCACGGGCAGGGTGCAACGGGCGTGCAAAGCAGGGGCAGGGTGGCCAGGGGTGTGCAAAGCCACGGGCAGGGTGCAACGAGCGTGCAAAGCAGGGGCAGGGTGGCCAGGGGTGTGCAAAGCCACGGGCAGGGTGCAACGAGCGTGCAAAGCAGGGGCAGGGTGGCCAGGGGTGTGCAAAGCACGGGCAGGGTGCAACGGGCGTGCAAAGCAGGGGCAGGGTGGCCAGGGGTGTGCAAAGCCACGGGCAGGGTGCAACGAGCGTGCAAAGCAGGGGCAGGGTGGCCAGGGGTGTGCAAAGCCACGGGCAGGGTGCAACGGGCGTGCAAAGCCACGGGCAGGGTGCAATGGGCGTGCAAAGCCACGGGCAGGGTGCAACGGGCGTGCAAAGCAGGGGCAGGGTGGCCAGGGGTGTGCAAAGCCACGGGCAGGGTGGCCAGGGGCATGCAAAGCCACGGGCAGCGTGCAATGGGCGTGCAAAGCAGGGGCAGGGTGGCCAGGGGTGTGCAAAGCCACGGGCAGGGTGCAACGAGCGTGCAAAGCAGGGGCAGGGTGGCCAGGGGTGTGCAAAGCACGGGCAGGGTGGCCAGGGGTGTGCAAAGCCACGGGCAGCGTGCAATGGGCGTGCAAAGCAGGGGCAGGGTGGCCAGGGGTGTGCAAAGCACGGGCAGGGTGCAACGGGCGTGCAAAGCCACGGGCAGGGTGCAATGGGCGTGCAAAGCCACGGGCAGGGTGCAACGGGCGTGCAAAGCAGGGGCAGGGTGGCCAGGGGTGTGCAAAGCCACGGGCAGCGTGCAATGGGCGTGCAAAGCAGGGGCAGGGTGGCCAGGGGCATGCGAAGCAGGGGTAGGACCCCGTGCATGGGCATGCAAAAACTGAGGCAGGACAGAGTGCACGGGCGTGCAAAGCCAGGGGCAGGACCCTGTGCACACCCAGGGGCAGGACAGTGTGCATGGGTGTGCAAAGCCACGGGCAGGATGGCCAGGGGTGTGCAAAGCACGGGCAGGGTGCAACGGGCGTGCAAAGCAGGGGCAGGGTGCAACGGGTGTGCAAAGCAGGGGCAGGGTGGCCACGGGCGTGCAAAGCCACAGGCAGGACCCTGTGCACAACCAGGGCCAGGACAGCATGCACAGGTGTGCAAAGCCATGGGCAGAATGGCGTGCATGGGCGTGCAAAGCCACAGGCAGGAGCCTGTGCATGGGCGTGCAAAAACTGAGGCAGGATGGTGTGCACACCCACGGGCAGGACCCTGTGCGCGGGCGTGCAAAGCCGTGGGCAAGGGTCTGCAGGACCATGGGCAAGGATGTGCCCAGCCACGTGTGAGGGCGTGCACACCTGTGGGTGGGATGATGTGCACACAAGTGCACGGCCTTGTGCAAGAGGGTAGGGGCCCAGGGCAGAACAGCATGCACAGGCATGCACGAGCAGGCAGGCACAAGCAGAACAGCATGCACAGCTGTGCACGAGCAGAACAGTGTGCACAGGTGTGCACAAGCAGGCATGCATGAGCAGAATGGTTTGCACAGCCATGCACGAGCAGAACAGTGTACACAGGCGTGCACAAGCAGGTGTGCACAAGCAGAACAGCGTGCACAGGCGTGCATGAGCAGAACAGTGTACACAGGCGTGCACAAGCAGACATGCATGAGCAGAACAGCATGCACAGGTGTGCACGAGCAGATGTGCACGAGCAGAACAGTGTACACAGGCGGGCACAAGCAGGCGTGCATGAGCAGAACGGCGTGCACAGGCGTGCACAACACGGGCCCGACACACACACAGCGCATGCCAGATGACGCACGAGGCAGGACGGTGCACACGCGTGTGCACAGCCACGGGCCCGACATGCTGCAGGATGGCGTGCAAGGGTACGGGCGGCCACGTGTGCATCCGTGCCCACCCATGTAGCCCCCAGCCCCGGCCCCACGGCCCCCACGTGTGACATGTGATGTGTGACGGCGTGTGAGCCCCTTGCACACCCGCGGGCACGCATGAGGTGACAGCACCGCTGTGTCCTCACCCCCGACCCCCGACCCCCAACCTTCCTGTCCCCACCACCCATGCTTGTCCCCCAGCTCCGCTCCGCAGCCCCGGTACTAATTAATTAATTAACTGCGGGTTAATTACGCAGCTGCCCTGACGGAGGAAGCCGGGCGTGCGCCTGCCTCAGTTTCCCCCGCGGGGACGCCCCGGTGTCCCCCCGCGCGTGGGGGTGCCCCCCGGGGAGGGGAGGGGGCGGCGGGGGGGGGCACCGGCCGCCCCGTGGGGTCCCCCCGGCCCCCCCCGGCCCCCCCAGCCCCGTGGCCCCCCCCCCCCCGGCGGGATGTAGGTCGCCGGTGCCCCCCAGCCCCGCGTGTGACGTCAGGGCCCTTTGTCCCCGCGACGCTTTTGTCCCCGTGCAGTGGCCCTGCCACGTGCCGGGGGGGGGGGGGGAAGGGGGGGCCTGCGGGGGGAGCGGGGGTGCAGACCCCCCCCGCAGCACCCCCAGCCCGGGGGGAGACCGGGGGCTGCCCCATCTCGGCCCCCCAAAACTGTGGGGATGCTGGGGGGGGGGCGCATGGGGGCCGAGCTGGGACCAGGGCACTGTCCCCTGCCCCCCCCGTGTCACCGGGGGCACCCCCGGAGCCCCCCAGGGAGCCCCCAGCCCCCCCAGAGTCCCCCAGGGAGCCTCACAGCCCCCCCCCAGCCCCCCCCAGAGCCCCACAGGGAACCTCCCAGCCTCGCAGCCCCCATAGCCCGCCCCAGCCCCCCCCGCAGCCCCCCGGCTGGCTCTGGTGGATGCAGCCAGGACCCCAGCGCCTGGAGGGGGGGGAATGGGGGGGTGGGGACCCCAGCCCCGCTCCCTGTCCCCTCCGTGGGGTCCATTCCCCCCCCCCAGCAGGTCTCAGCTGCAGCATCGTGGTGCTGGTGCGGGACCCTCCGCACCTTGGGGGGGGGGGGGGCACCCACGTGTGACAGGGACCCTGAAACACCTGGCGGGGGGTGGGGTGGGGGGACCCTCTGCCACCTGCACGGCTGCCGGCATCACCCAGCACACGCATGCACGGCCCCACATGCGTGTGTGTGCTTCATGTGTGTGTGACTGGCCTCACACGTGTGTACAGCCCCACATGCCTGTGCATGGCCCCACATGCGTGTGCACAGCCCCACGTGCATGTCCATGGCCACACGTGCGTGTGCATGGCCTCACACATGTGTGCACAGCTCCATGTGTGTGTACAAAATGCCACGTGAGTGTGCTCAGTCCCATGTGCATGTACACGGCCCTACGTGTGCGTGCACGGACCCATGTGCGTGTGCATGGCCCCACACAGGTGTGCATAGCTCCACACGGGTGTGCACAGCTCCACACGTGTGTGCACAGCCCCATAGGGGTGTGCAGAGCCCCAGACACGTGTGCACGGCCCTACATGTGCATGCACAGCCCCACACGGGTGTGCACAGCCCCACACATGTGTGCACGGCCCCACACGCGTGTGCGAGGCCTGGTGCCCACCGCCGGCCCTGCACGTGTGTGTGCTGCGGGCAGGCGCGTGCAGGCGGGGGGGGGCAGGGGGGCACGGTGGGCGCTGCCAGACTCCGGGCT
>NC_051199.1:230953-263627 GCF_015220075.1 Falco rusticolus
GGCAGGAGAAGGAGGAGGAAGGAAGGGGCTGGGGGGGGCAGGAGGAGGAGGAGGAGGAGGAGGGGAGGAGGGGAAGAAAGGGGCTGGGGGGGGCAGGAGGAGGAGGAGGAGGAAGGAAGGGGCTGGGGGGGCAGGAGGAGGAGGAGGAGGAGGAGGAAGGAAGGGGCTGGGGGGCAGGAGGAGGAGGAAGGAAGGGGGGGGCAGGAGGAGAAGGAGGAAGGAAGGGGCTGGGGGGGCAGGAGGAGGAGGAGGAAGGAAGGGGGGGGCAGGAGGAGGAGGAGGAAGGAAGGGGGGCAGGAGGAGGAGGAGGAAGGAAGGGGAGAGGGAGGAGGAGGAGGAAGGAAGGGGGGGCAGGAGGGGGAGGAGGAAGGAAGGGGAGGGGAAGGAGGAGGAAGGAAGGGGGGGCAGGAGGGGGAGGAAGGAAGGAAGGGGAGGGGGGGCAGGAGGAGGAGGAAGGAGATGGGGGAGGAGGGGAAGAAAAGGGGCAGCAGGAGCAGGAGGAGGAAGGTGAAGGAAGAGGAGGAAGAGAAGGGGCTGGGGGGGCAGCAGGAGGAAGAGGAAGGGAAGGGGCCGGGGGGGGGGGGAGGAAGAAAGAGGGTAGAGGGTGGGGGCAGGAGGAAAGAGTCGGGGGCAGAACAAAGAACTGGGGGGGCAGGAGGGAGGGTCGACAGGTGGAGTTGGGGGGCAGAGGGGGCAGTTGGGGGGCAGAGGGGGCGTTGGGGGGCAGAGGGGGCAGTTGGGGGGCAGAGGGGGGCGTTGGGGGGCAGAGGGGGGCGTTGGGGGGCGGCGCGTTACCTCCTCCTGCTCCTCCTCGCTGTCGTCGTCGCTGACCACGGGCTTGGCGCGGGAGCCGCGGCCGGTGCGCCGACGGCCCTTCAGCCGCTCCTGCGCCTTCTCCTTCCGCCCCAGCTTGATCTTCACCTTCACCGAGCGAGCTGCGGGGCGGGGGAGGGGGTGTCACAGCAGCGCCCCACACGGGGGGGGGGGGGGGGCCTCCCCCATCCCCCCGCCGCGCTCGCGGTGAACACCCCCGACGTCCCCCAGGTCCCCGGGGCAGCGGCGCGGGCAGCGTGCGCTTCCCCCAGGCACGCCGCCCCCCCCTGCCCCGCCGGAGGGGGGAGGTCCGCAGCCCCCCCAGCCCCCTCCCCAGGTACTCACACTCTGATTCGGAGCCTTCCTCCTCCCCCTCCTCCTCCTCCTCGCTGTCCTCCCCCTCGCTCTCCTCCTCCTTCTCGATTTTCTGCCTGACGCTGGTGAAGACGGACTGCAGGACGATGGAGTCCTCGTAGATCTGGGGGGGACGGGGAGGGGGCAACGCCAAGGTGAGGGGGGTGGGGGGGAGGGGGCAGCGGTCTGCTGCCGGCCCGGCATCACCGGGGCTCGCGCCGCGTGTGCCATGCGTGTTTCACGCCACGCCACACCGTGCCGCGCCTTACCAGCGAGCCCTCCAGGTTGAAGGTCTGGGCGTTCTGGCACAGCAGCATCACGTCCTTCTCCAGGTCGTTCAGGCTCCGGTACTTGTGGTTACGGATGCGCTCCTGGGGGGGGGAGGGGCGTCAGGCTACGGCCACCTAACGAAGGTTTGGGGGCTGCTCCGCGCCCCCCAGCTCCCTGCCGGGTGCTGCCGGCCGTCCCGGTTGATGTTAATGCCAAGCGTGCCGGCACTGTGCCACTGGCCACCGCAGCTGACATTAATGCCGAGCGTGCCGCGGTGCCACCGGCCATTGCGGTTGATATGAAGGCCAAGTGTGCGGCACGGTGCCACCGGCCACTGTGGCTGATGTCAAGGCTGAGTGTGCCAGCACGGTGCCACCGGCCACCGCGGCTGATGTCAAGGCTGAGTGTGCCAGCACGGTGCCACCGGCCACCGTGGTTGACATTAAGGCCGAGCGTGCCCGCACCATACCACTGGCCACCACAGTTGCCGTTAAGGCCGAGCGTGCTGGCACAGTGCTGCTGGCCACCGCGGTTGAGGTGAAGGGCAAGCGTGCCACACGGCACCACCAGCCACCGCGGTTGACATGAAGGCTGAGCGTGCCGGCACCGTGCCGCTGGCCACCGCGGTTGGTGTTAACGCCGAGTGTGCCCCACACTGCCAGCGGCCACCGCGGTTGATATTAAAGCTGAGTGTGGTGGCACGGCACCACCGGCCACCACGGTTGATATTAATGCCGAGTGTGCCAGCACCGTGCCACCGGCCACCGCGGTTGATATTAATGCCGAGTGTGCCAGCACCGTGCCACCGGCCACCGCGGTTGATATTAATGCCGAGTGTGCCAACACCATGCTACCGGCCACCGCGGTTGACATTAATGCCGAACACACCGCACGGTGCTGCCAGCCACCGTGGTTGGCATTAAGGCTGAGTGTGCCGGCACGGTGCCACCAGCCACCGCGATAGATGTTAATGCCAAGCGTGCCACAAGCCACCGCGGTTGATATTAAGGCTGAATGTGCCAGGACAGCACCGCCAGCCACAGCCACCATGGCTGACGTCAATGCTGATCGCGCCGCGCAGTGCCATCAGCCACCGCAGTTGACGTTTAGGCTGAGCACACTGCACGGTGCCGCCGGCCTGACCGCGGCGCGGGCACCATTACCTTAATTTTCTTGAAGTCGACGGGCTTGCGGATGAGCTCGTAGTACTCGGGCAGCTCCTTGCGCGAGGGCAGCTGGATGAACACCTCGCTGAGCTGCCGTCCACTGCTGCTGCAAAGAGACACGGCGCGTCACACGGCAGCGCCGTGGCACAGCCGCTCCCACCCCCCTCCTCCGCATGGCGCAGCCCCCGGCAGCGGAGGGGACCCTGCGGCGTCCCCCGGCTTCCCAGGCTGGAGCCTGTGGGGTTGAACCGGCCGCTCCAGCGCGGGAAGTGCCAGCGCCAGCCCCGCGCCACCCGCGAGCCCCGGCACAAGCAGCAGCCACCGCCGTGGCCGCCCCGCAAGGGCCAGGGCAGGTTTTGCCAGGCTACAGCCCCGGTGCAGCCGCCCTGGCGGCACGAATGCCCTCCACAGCCTCGTTAATTAATTCCTTGTTGCCAGCACATGCGGTGCTGGGAGCTCTGTGAACCCCACGGGCCCCCCAAGCGCCGCAGGGACCGAAGCGGCAGCGCTGCTGGCGCTGTGGGGCTCACAGTAGGAGAGCGCGGTGCGAGCGCAGCGCCCGTCCCCGCCGCTCTTACCTGTCCTTGTACTTGATGACGGCGTCCACGATCTTCTTCATTTTTTTGGTGAGGTTGGGGGGGTTGGGGGAGAGTTTCTCCGCCGGCGGCCTGCCGCGCTTTTTCTGCTTTTTGCTATCATCGTCCTTATCGCGGCTGCGGGTGCTGGTGGTGGGGGTGGCGGCGCCCACCTCCGTGTCACGCTTACGCTTGCGGGAGGATTTTTTCTGCCGCACTTCCTCCTCAATCTCCTCCAGCGTGCCCTCCTCGATCGCCTGCCGTGGGGAGCGACACAGGATCCGCTAGCACGGGGGGCTCCCGGCGGGCTCCGGTGAACCACGGTGGCACCGTGGTTCTGAGCCACAACAGGCCGGGGACGTGATGAGGGGTTTGGTTCCCGGGGATGATGGCGGGGCGGCCGTGAAGGTCGCCCATGGGCTGGGCAGCGATGGGATGGGGAACCCCGGAGGCACCGGCACGACGCCGGCGGCCTCACCGGCGTGGGGAACTCAGTATGTCAACGTTGGCCTTGCTGTGAAGCGAGCCACCGCTACGGCGCGGGGCCGGCACCAGCACACCGCGGGGAGCTGGGCATCGGGGGGCGAGCCGAGCCGTGCCGGAGAGCGCGGCGGCATGGCCGTCACGGCGCAGAGGGGGGACCCGAGGCAGCGGTTGCAAAGGCCATTGGAGAACGATGCGGTACCATGTATACCTTGAGCCACTGCTTCTCCGTCAGCGAGTCGCTGTAGTCCACCTCCTTGCGGTGCCGCGAGCCCCGGCCAAACATCTTCTCCTCCTCCTCCTCGCAGGTCAGCCTCTCCACCTCGGCGTCGTCCTTGATGATCCAGGAGGGCAGCTCGTCCTCCTCCATCAGGCGCGGTTTGCGCTTGGGGTTCCGCGCCTCCTCCCGCCTGCGGTCCAGGTCCATGCGCTGCAAGGAGAGGGGCTTCGCTGGGGGGCTGCTGGCCATACCGCGGCCAGGGGCAGCCGCCACGGCCCTAACGCCTCGGGGCGTCCTTGGGGGGCAGGGGGGACGTCGTTGCACGGCCACAAGGGCATCGGAGCCGGTGTGGGGCTGCGGTGACGCTGGGGTGTTGGAGCCGGCAGCGTTTTGGCAGCTGCCGGGAGGTAAATGCCGGTGGGGAGAAGCGCGGCGTGTTCACCGGGCCAAGTGCCGGTGGGCCTGATGGGGCTAAACCGGCCACTGCGCCGGGGCTGGCGGGTCTCCGCTCTCCGGCAGGCGTTAAGCACGTGCCGGCAGGGCTGCAGTTTGGGGCCGGATGAGGCGCCCGGCATGGCACAGCTACCCCCTGCCGTGGGTGCCGCCGGCGGGACCCCGAGCCCTCCAGCGCGGCTCAGAGCGGGGCCGGCGCCTCCACGAGGGCCTTCGCCTCCGTTTTAACGGCTCCTCGTCCCACCTCCGGCGGGTTTCTCAAAGCCGGAGGCTCTTTCGGGTGGGGAAAGGGGCTTTTTGCTCGAGGCCGGGGGTCCCGGCACACACGTATCCTGATCCCGGCTCCTCCTTCCGGAGCCAGAGCCTCGGCCGCCCACCAGCTCGTCCCTTACCGGAGCCAGCAGCGTCCTGACTTTGATCCCTGCTCTAGTGTTTTGTGTTACCTGTCGCATGAGCCGCGGCTTCGTTCCGCGCTCTCAGCTTGATTTCTGTTAGAGAGACCGTTTTAGCCGCTACTCGGGAAGAACAGCAGGGCGCCACCTCCTCCTCCTCCTCCGCCGCCTGTGCCATGCTCACCATGAAAAGGTCAAACTCCTCTTCGTGCCGCGCAATCATCTGGTTGACCGTTTCGTCGTCGGGAACTTCGTCTTCTTCCTGCAAGATTTCAAATCCCCGATTCAATGGCGAGAGCAGGCGGGGGGGGGTGGCGGTTCGTCCGCTGGGAGCGCAGCACCGAACATCGTTACCATCCGACGCTTGTTCGGTTGCCCGTGAAAGATGCGTTTGGTTTATTTATTTTATTTTTTTGGGTGGCCTCAAGTCCAGTTTGGTTTTTTTTTTTTTTTTTTTTTTTTTTCTAGCGGACGGGTGGTGATCCGCGGTGCAAAGATCACCGGCAGAGCTGGCACGTGCGTTGGCGGTCTCAGCAGCGAGGCCGAGGATTGAATGGGCGTGGAGACTGAACAACCCCTCTCACCTTTAGAGGTGGTTCCTCCAACTCAGCGTTCAGGCACAGGGTGGAGGCAGTGTGGGGGAAGCTTGCACTGCCACTGCCGCTGCCCGCGCTGTATCTGTTCTGTGGATAAATAGAGGACTTCAGTCTCCAGGGCTGTCAATCCGGCACCTTTTTCACCGACGCTAAAAAAATTCACTTCAAATAGAAACAAGTGTTCATGCTCCTTGTTTTTTTTTTTTTTTTTTAAATTTTTTTTTAAATTTTTTTTTTTTTTTTTTTTTTTTTTTTTTTTTTGCGCCTTCTAGCCCCCACGCCCTTGGCCTCGAGGACGCGCAGAGCCGTGGAGCGAAGCCAGCCACACGTTCGCCATCCGCGCTCTGGAGTAGGAGGAAGCTGCCTGCGCTGCCCCTTACCTCGTCCTGCTCCTCGTGCTCCAGGATCGCCTGGAGGAAGGCTCTTCGCTCGTGGCTCGACGATTTCTGGTCAAACATGCCGGCTTGGATAACCTTCTGATCAACATTCAGCTTGTATTTAGCGGCGGCGAGGATCTTCTCCTCCACGCTGTTGACGGTGCAGAGCCGGAGGACGCGCACTTCGTTCTGCTGCCCGATGCGGTGCGCGCGGTCTTGCGCCTGCAGGTCCTGCCGGGGAAGCGCGGATCGTTTGGCCGAGGGATTTATAGCCGGCTCCCGCCGAGGGTAAAACGCGCTTTTAATTAATCCTCTACGATGGTGGGAGGCTGCACCCGGGGCGCTCTCAGCGAGCCCAGAGGACTACGGTGCGCGGCGGACGGAAAACAGCCGTCCCGGTGGCTGTGCGCTCCTGAGGAGGCCGAGCACGCGTGGGAAAGGGGGGAGGAAAAAGAAAAAAAAATAGAAAAAAAAAAAATAGAAAAAAAATATAGAAAAAAAGGCCACGCAGAGATGCTCGCAGCCAGAATTTGGGGACGGCTCTCGGCCGCTCACGGGCTGGCTGGCACCAGGAGGGTGCCTGCGGGTCTCCACCGGCACCGGGCTCGGAGGACGGCGGAGTTTCAATGCCTCGACTCCTTCTGGAGGAGGGAGGAGGAGGAGGAGGAGGAAGGGCGCTCTGCCCTCAGCTGCTGGCGGAGAGAAATCTTTACGGCTTTACCGCCAGCGCCAGGATTCGTTCGGTGGCACGAGGCGCCCGGCTTGTGCTCCAGCCTCGGCCCACCCCAGCTCAACACCCGACTTCTTGCCAAGCCCACAGTGCCGGCTCCACGGCCGCCGCCGCCGGGAACGCAGGGGCAGCCCTTGGGCAGAGGGTCTTCGTCGTCGGCCCGGCCCGGCCGCACCGGCTGCGCGTCCCGCAGAGGTGCTATGGCTCGAGAGCCAGCGCAGTGCAATTCGAGAGACGGCAGGGACGGAGCAGTCTTCTCCATCCGTTTCGCTCCCTTTTTTTTTTTTTTTTTTTTTTTTAAAGTTTTATCGGTTTTGGTTGGGTTGCTGGGTTTGGCGGGTTTTGGTGCGGTTGGTTGGGTTGGTTTTTACCTGGTGAGGATTCCAGTCGCTGTCAAAGATAATCACAGTATCGGCAGACTGGAGGTTCAGACCCAGCCCGCCGGCCCGAGTGCTCAGCAAAAAAATGAAGTACTCGGAGCCTGGCTCATTGAAAGTCTTTAACAACATGCCCCGGTCCTCCGCTTTAGTGGTTCCTAAAAACAGAGAGGGAGGGTCACTCCTGCCCTGGTGACACGCCGGTGACAACCACGATGGGTGGGGGGATCTGGGGGGAGCCCCAGAAGAAGCGCCCTGGGCACCGTGGTGCTGGATCGGGCACCGAGGCAGCAAGAGCCCGGCTGATCCTGTGAAAGGACGGCGGGGCTGGGGGCGTGGGGGGCGGCTGCTTTCAGTAGAAAGGCTTGAACGGCCCCAAAGGGAGGGGAGCGGCTCAAGCAGGCGGGTGCTGCTGGCCTGACTCGGTGCCGGGGCTGCTCACGAGCGGATCGGATCTCCCGGAACTCGGGACGCGCGGTACTGGCATCGGGACGCGGGGTTCCCGCAGCGGGACGCGGGGTACCGGCAAGGCGGCCTGATTTAGGGCAGCGCTCGGTGCCTTTGAGGCCGGGGTCGTGCCAGCTGGCGGCAGGAGACCATGCTCGCCGATACGCGAGGGTCTCTCCCAGCCCATCCTCCCCAAAACCATCCTCAGCCAGTCCCTGTGGGAGAACAGGCGCAAGGGTGAGCCAGGGATGTGCTGAGCCACGGGGTGAGCTCGCCCTGCTCCGCCAGGAACCCTTTGAGACACCCCGGAATGCCGCGGTGATGGGGAAGGGGCACATGGGGTGAGTTACCGTCCGGAAAGGGCCGGTGGCGAGCGTGCCGCTGTGCCAGCACCCATCCTGGCCCGGCGGGCGTTAAACCGCGCAGCCGAAGGAGCCGCCGGCTCCAAGACACCGGCGGGATGGGAGAACCCAGGGTTAAATCACGGCTTCGGTTTTCCCTCAGGCGCTGAGCTCTTTCCTCAGTGCCAGCGAGGGTTTGATGGCAGCGCCCGCGGCTCCACCGGCATTTTCGCCAGGAGCCGGCGTATTTTATCTCTATTTCCCACCCTAAAAGGGCGCAGGGCCTTCCTTTGATACTCTATTAGAGCAAAGCCCAGAATTTCAACCGATTCATTTACACCGACGGGGTTTTACTGACGCTGGCGGCCGCCAGCATCCGTCGGGATCCGGGATCAAACAGCGGTGGGGCTGAATTTAGAAGCGGAACCCACCGGGTGTTTAAAAGCCGAATGCGGCGCTTCCCCCCTTCCAGGCTTGAAGCCGCCTTCCCGCAAGCGGGATTAAGTAAGTAATTATTTACCAGTAAACTATTACTCATTAAAAAACCAGGCGCCGTTTGTTTCCGAGCTCCTTCCCCTGCCCGAGAGGCCGGGGGACGCTGCTGGGGGGGGGGAGGGGGGGCTTACCTCGCCGCTCGGCCCCACGCCGGGGGCTGCTCCTCCGCGCGCACCGCACGCTTAGAGCGGGGCAGCTGCCGCCCCCGCGCGCCGCAGGCACTCACCGTCCAGCCTGAGGTATTTGAATCCACGGTAAGCAAAATAATCTTCCATGATGGTCATGAGGGAGGTCATCTGGCAGAAAAGCAGCACCTTGTGGTTGGTGGCTCGGAGTTTGGGCAGGATTCGGTCCAGCAGCTCAAATTTGCCCGAGGCACGGTACAAATCCAGGCTGGGAGGGGGGGAAAAAGGAAGGGAAATCAGGATTCCAGGGGGGAAAAAACACGGCGTTGTCTCCCTCACGGTGGCATTTTTGCGATTTTAAACGACCGGCGCGTTTACGGTTTCACGGGGAAAATCCACAACCAGCCCCGCGCTGAATTCCAACCCGCCCTGACTTACCCTTGCACGATGCCTCCCGTGAACCCCAAGTGCTCAGAAAAGGATTCCTGCAACCAGAAAGAGAAACGGTGTCAGACACCAACCTGGCACGCACAAAGAAATCCCAAAGAAAGATCCGGAACTGCCCCCGAGGGAGGACTGGCATGGCAGGGGGGTGGGCAACCAGGGAAGCCACCCCGGCGCGGGAACGGAGCGGATTGAAAAGGCTGCCAGGGGGTGGGCGGCCAAAATCAGCCCCAAGAGACCCCCCAGCCTCGATTTTTAGGTGGCATCGCCCTCCCAGACGGATTTCAAGCCCTTTTTGGGGGCAAAAAGCTCGGCGCGGCAGTGAGGTGGTGGCGGCCAAGCAGCCAGGCGCGGCACTGAGGCCGGTCGTGCTTGGCCCGTGCCGCAGCCGCGGGACCCTCCGGTGTGTCTCCGTTTAGGAGGGGGACGGAGGGTTTCCCCCCACGTTCCCAGCCCCCCACCCGCGTTACCTCGATGTGCTGGAACATGTAGGGGTGGTTACAGATCTTCCGCAGCTGCATGATCGTGTTCATTAAGGTCTTGGTGCCGCCTTTACCCTGCGCAAACCAGAGGGGAAATTAGAAATTTTTCTCAAAAATGAGAATTTGGGAGTCTGCCGGCTGCTGCGGCTCCCCAGGAATGGTCGGGGAGCGTTTTGGGGGTGGGGGTCAGAGCCCCCAGGCTTCGGCACTGTGCCGGGAGGGGATGTCCCATGGCAGCCAGGTTTTCCCCGCAGGGCAAGGGGTCAAGTTTGAGGTTTGGAGATTCACACCCCGCCCCCCCCCCCCCCCCCCCCCAGTCACCGGACCAGCCGCCCCGGGGGAGCCGAGTGGAAAACAGGGCATTTTTCACCCCCAGCTTTTATTTCAACGCATCTTTTTTAATTGTTTGGCTTCTAATTGCCCTTTGCCTTTCCCAGCGCTCCGACAAGCGAAGCCACCGGCCCCCGTGGGATTATTCCCACCACAATCCTCACTGCCTGCACGAGGGGCTGCACCGGCCCCCACCCCCCAGCGCTTCTCGCTTTGCTTAGAAAAGGGGTTTTTGCTCTGTGGGCACAGCAGTGGGGGGCAGAGCCCCCACCCCCCTTTGGAACCGGTGACCCGTGAGGTCCCTTTTGTCCCAATCCCACCCCGGCGGCGTCCCCGGCCCCGCCAGCCTCCCGCAGCGCGGACGCTTGTGCAGCCAGACCTTTTTGTCCTTCTCGGAGCCGTCGGTGAGCAGCACGCCCTTGGCCTGCATGTGCCGGTAGAGAACCCGCTGCAGGGCTGACATGTCGCACTTGATCACGTATTCCACCTGCGGGAGCGGCGAGGCGTTAAATTTCCCGAGGGGATGCGAGGGAGCAGCTCCAAACCCACCCCTCCCCCGATGCCGGATCGTTCCAGAGCCGTGGAGCACCTCAAACCCACCCCATTTCCCAATGCTGGATCCTTCCGGATCGTCTGGATCCTTCCGGAGCGGCGGAGCAGCTCCAACCCGGCCCCTCCTTCAATGTCAGATCATCTGGATCGTTCCGGAGCCATGGGGCACCTCCAAACCCACCCCATCTCTGATGCCAAATCATTCCAGAGCTGTGGAGCGGCTCCAAACCCACCCGTCCACCCAATGGTGGATCCTTCCGGAGCCATGGAGCACCTTAAACCCACCCCTCCCCCGATGGCGGATGGTTCCGGAGCCATGGAGCACCTCCAAACCCACCCCTCCCCCGATGGCGGATGGTTCCGGAGCCATGGAGCACCTCCAAACCCACCCCTCCCCCGATGGCGGATGGTTCCGGAGCCATGGAGCACCTCCAAACCCACCCCTCCCCCGATGGCGGATGGTTCCGGAGCCATGGAGCACCTCCAAACCCACCCCTCCCCCGATGGCGGATGGTTCCGGAGCCATGGAGCACCTCCAAACCCACCCCTCCCCCGATGCTGGATGGTTCCGGAGCCATGGAGCACCTCCAAACCCACCCCTCCCCCGATGCTGGATGGTTCCGGAGCCATGGAGCACCTCCAAACCCACCCCTCCCCCGATGCTGGATGGTTCCGGAGCCATGGAGCACCTTAAACCCACCCCTCCCCCTATGGCGGATGGTTCCGGAGCCATGGAGCACCTCCAAACCCACCCCTCCCCCGATGCTGGATGGTTCCAGAGCCATGGAGCACCTCCAAACCCACCCCTCCCCCGGTGCTGGATGGTTCCGGAGCCATGGAGCACCTCCAAACCCACCCCTGCCCTGATGGCGGATGGTTCCGGAGCCATGGAGCACCTCCAAACCCACCCCTCCCCCGATGCTGGATGGTTCCGGAGCCATGGAGCACCTCCAAACCCACCCCTCCCCCGATGGCGGATGGTTCCGGAGCCATGGAGCACCTCCAAACCCACCCCTGCCCCGATGCTGGATGGTTCCGGAGCCATGGAGCACCTCCAAACCCACCCCTGCCCTGATGCTGGATGGTTCCGGAGCCATGGAGCACCTCCAAACCCACCCCTCCCCCGATGCTGGATGGTTCCGGAGCCATGGAGCACCTCCAAACCCACCCCTCCCCCGATGTCAGATCATCTGGATCGTTCCAAAGCCATGGAGCACCTCAAACCCACCCCATTTCCCAATGCTCGATTATCTGGATCATTCTGGAGCCATGGAGCACCTTCAAACCCCCCCCCCGCCTCCGATGCTGGATCATTCTGGCGCCATGGAGCACCTCCAAACCCACCCCTCCTCCCGATGCTGGATCCTTCTGGAGCCATGGAGCACCCTCAAACCCCCCCTCCTCCTGATGCCAGATCATCTGGATCATTCTGAAGCCATGGAGCACCTCCAAACGCACCCCATTTCCCAATGCTGGATCATCTGGATCATTCCAGAGCTGTGGAGCACCTCAACCCCCCCCCCTCCTGCAGTGCTGGATGGTTCTGGAGCCATGGAGCACCTCAACCCCCCTCCTCCTCCTGATGCCAGATCATCTGGATCATTCTGGCACCATGGAGCACCTCAAACCCACCCCTCCTCCGATGCTGGATCATTCCGGAGCCATGGAGCACCCTCAACCCCCCTCCTCCTCCTGATGCCGGATCATCTGGATCATTCTGGAGCCATGGAGCACCTCAAACCCACCCCTCCTCCGATGCTGGATCATTCCGGAGCCATGGAGCACCCTCAACCCCCCTCCTCCTCCTGATGCCGGATCATCTGGATCATTCTGAAGCCATGGAGCACCTCAACCCCCCTCCTCCTCCTGATGCCAGATCATTCCGGAGCTGTGGAGCACCTCAACCCCCCTCCTCCTCCTGATGCCAGATCATTCCGGAGCTGTGGAGCACCTCAACCCCCCTCCTCCTCCTGGATCCTTCCGGAACCGCGGCACAAACCCAGCCGTTTCCAGAGCTCGGAGACCCCCCATCCCCGGATAAATCCCCCTCCTCGGGGAGCTCCGCGGGACCATTTCTCCTGGCCGTTACCTTCTCGGGCAGCTGCGCTTCCACCTCCTTCTTCAGCCTGCGCAGCAGGAAGGGGCGCAGCACCTTGTGCAGGCGCCGGATGATGAGGATGGTTTCTTCTTCGTTCAGGTCCACCTGCGTGGCCGGGGAAGGGAACCGTTACGCCGGGGAAGTTCCCGCTCTCCGGCATCCCTCACCGGCGCCGAGATCCCCAGGGCTGCGGCAAAGCGCAGTGGCGCTGCGTGACAGGGAGACCGGGAGCGAGGGCATCTCTGAAAGTGTCATTTCTTGCAATTTGGGGTTTCTGTGGTGATTTTTACGTTGGGGTTTGCCCGCCTTCCCCCCATCGCCTGCTCGGCAGAGCCTCCGCCACTGCGACACCCAGGAGTCACTTCAAATAGCTCCGGTATGGCACCGGCACCGCGGTTTGGCAACCGGGCCAGCACGAGCCCAGCCGGTTTCTCCCACCGAGCCTGGGGGACCCGCTCGCCCTCGTTTCCAGCCCTTAATTATCGCTCCACCCTCTCCCAGTAAAACCCATTCCCCCCCCCCCCCCCCAATTACATTTCACAGGTCGGTGCCCTGCACCTCGCGAGCGGAAACCCAAGAGATTCCTGTGAGCGTTTACAACCCCGAGCTCGCAGCCCCCGACCCCCCACCCACGCCACCGTGGCCACCCCCCGCCGTACCTTTTCGCCCGTCATGGCAAAAGGAGCGTTAAACCACTGCTCGAAGGTGCTGCAGCTCTTGAAAATGGTAGGCAGGAGGAAATTGAGCAGCGCCCAGAGCTCGGGCAGCTTGTTCTGCAGCGGGGTGCCCGTCAGCAGCAGGCGGCGCGGGGCCACGTAGTGCGTGTTGAGGACCTGGGTGAGCTTGCAGTGGTGGTTCTTCATCCGGTGGCCCTCGTCCACGATCATGTACTTCCAGCGGATCTGCGGGAAGGAGGGAAGGCGGTGTGGGCACGGCACGGCGGCGGCTGCATCGCCCAGCTCCGGTGACAGCCTTTGGTGGGATGCCGGAGGCGGCCGGGATCGATCCAAGCCAGCCGGGATGCTGGAAACCCACCCCAGCCCCTCCTGGGGTGCTGCTCCCGCGGGGGGAGGCAGGCAGAGCGCCGATGCTGAAGAACCAGCGGAGGCTTTGGGGAATTCCAGGATTTCTCAAGATTTTTGGCATCAAACCGCCTTTAAGTTGGGGCACTGCTCCGTCGGATGCCGTGCGGAGGGACGGCACGCCGGCTTCCACGCATCTGCTGGTGCTGGCAGAGCCCCGCCGCCGCGGTAAGCAGCGCTGCGGAATGAATTCCGCGTGGGATCCAGCCCATTAAGCCCAGGGTTTGACTCTGGCGCTTTTGGAACAGCGCGGCTTTTCCAGCCCAGGGGAAACCTCAGTGTTTCCTCTTCACCGCACAGCTGCCGGCCCCGAAAAACCCCTCGGCCAGCTCAGCGAGGGCGGAAGGGAACCGCGACCTCACGGGGGTTGTCATAAAACACCCTCTGTCCTGTGAATTCTTTATTCAAAGTGTGTGTTTGGGGAAATAAATAAATACTTTCTGGATCACAGGATAGGGCAGCCAAAAATAAGAAGTGGCAGGGAACGCCGCAGCAGCAGCTCCTCGCCTCCTGCCGCGCGATGACGAGACTCCCCGGATAAAAAGGGGAGGGCAGGATTTTTTTTCTGAGTCAGAGCGGACGGGGAGGTGCTGGCGGGACTCACCTTGGCCAGGATGTGCTTGTCTTTGATGATATATTCGTAAGTAGTGAGCAAGACGTTGAATTTCCCGCTTCGGAGCTGAGGTACGAACGCCCGTCTTGCTGCCGGAGAGCCCTGGGGGAAAGATTTCCAACAGGGATGTTAAATGGAATAAATTTTTTGGGAGAAAAGAGGTGGCGGGAGGAGTTATTGTCAACGTGGAACGATCGCTCCGGTTACGGAAAGGCAGCGAGAACGTTCGTTAAGGACGGTAGTTGTTTGGGAATGAAAAATAAACACGGATTTTATCCATTTAGCGGCAGGAAGCAGCCCGGCTTCCTTGGGATAACGGAAATATCGTTGGGTTGAGCAGGTGAGGGAAAAGGCAAATGGCAGCCAAGGAATCTCGGGGAAAGAAGGGGCCAGAGGAGCCCGGCAGGCGCGTGCGGGGTAACGCCGGTACTTGCCTTGTACGAGACCTTCACCACGGAAGGAGCCCACTTGTCAAACTCGTACGCCCAATTCGACAGGGTTCTGCGGCCGGGGGAAGGGAAAAAAAAAAAAAAAAAGGGAGAAAAATGATAAAACTGACCTTGGTGGAACAGGGAATTGCACAGTGGCGGCGCAGAGGCGGCGGTAGTGCCGGCCACGCGGTTCCTGCGCCGCGCGGGGCCGGGAGGGGCTGCGGCACTTACGAGAGAGGTACTATAATGAGGAAGGGGCCGTTGATCCGCTTGTGCTCCATGAGGTATGTGATTAACGCGATGGTCTGGATGGTTTTGCCCAGCCCCATCTCGTCGGCCAGGATGCCGTTCAGGTTGTTGTTGTACAAGGACACCAGCCACTCCAAACCTTTGATCTGCCGCGCCGGGGAAAAAAAAAAAAAAAGAGGGATGGAATAAATCCGGCTGCGGATGGCGGCGGCGCGTATCCGTCAGGCTAACGGCCTGCCCACCCCACCCCTCCTCTTATGCATTATGTAGATGAGCTCCCTATACACTATTAACGACCTCAGTTTAATTATTTAAAGCCAGTTGCAGGGGTTAATTATTCCTCTCAGGGCTCATTATCCCACACCAGCCCCCAGCTCCCGTTTCTGGCTACTGGGAGCGTTTCGGCGCAGCCCAAATCCCAGTGCCACTGGCCAAAACCCCGCCAGCCCCTCACCTGGTACTGCTTGAGGACCCCGTTGACCATCAGCGTGGACTGCTTGTCCACCCGCTCGGTGACGGCGTGGGCCACGGCGTAGTACGACTGCAGGCCCCTCGCCAGCGCTTGGGACACGCCGTATTCATCGTCCACGTCTTGCTTCGCGTTCCTGCAGCGGGGAGGGGGAAAAAAAGGGGAAAACGGAGCTAAGAAAGACGATCCCACTGGAGGAAACTCCCGGGGAACCCTGCCAGCCCCGGGGGGGGGGCAGTTTTTCCCCCATGAGGTGCTAAATCAGGTCATGTTTTGGCACAACCGCTCTTAAAAACGGGGAGCGGAGTGAACGCTGCCCGGCGCGTCCCGGGAACGGGGTCAGAGGCAGGACTCACTCGATAATGTGCCTGGCGTCCACTTCAGAGACGTCATCGCTATCTGGATCCGGGATTTTTTTTTTCTCCTCCACAGGCAGGGCAGGCTGAGCCGGTGCCGGCTGCTCCTCCTCCTCCTCCTGCCGGGAGACACAAAGCCTGAGCACACAGCCGCTCGCTCACCTTGCTACCACGGGAACGGCACAAAACCGGCTCAGCCGCGCTCGACGGGCTCTGAAACCCCCGCGGGAAGCGCCCGCCGCCCCAGGAGCTGCCGCCCCAGGCTCTGACAAAAGACAGAGGCTACCAGAAGCACGGCTGCCGGAGAAAAAAATTACAGGAGAAATATTTGGGAATTAAAACCCAGGCAGCTAACGAGCGCAGCTCGCCCGCTGCCTCGCTGCCCATTGCTTTCTTTACGTGGGTTTTATTCTAGAGACGTTTATTTGAGATGACACGGATCCGTGCAGGAAAAAGGCATCACGGAGACGGGTGTAGTGCGGTGCGTAGGGCGCTCTCCCATCCTCACCAAAAATAAATATTTAAGAAGCCAAAGCGCAGGGAGGCCGGTGGTGTCCCGCCTTACCTCCTCCTCCTCCTCCGACCCGCTCTCCTCACTGTCTGATCGAGGAGCGACTTCGTATCTAATTGAACACAAATATTAACATTTAATCGCAAATCTGCTGCCAGCAGCATGAGATCAGCATGGTTCCAGAAACCCTTTGCTTTAAAACTCTGGGGTTTTAATCAGTATTTTTTTTTTTTTTTTTTTAAATAAAATGCTTATTTGTTGAATTTTCCCCTCGCTTAGCTCTAAGCTTTCACGCTCGCTCTCTACAAGAGCCCACGCCTGCCCGTTTTGGGAGGCGGATGAAATCCCTCCCTCCTGATCCACAGCCCCCTGCTTCTAGCTCCCCGAAGTCTGGGCTCAGGATGGGGCTCCGGAGCCAGGATGGGGTTTTGGGCGCCGGAGCCAGGATGGGGTTTTGGGCGCCGGAGCCAGGATGGGGCTCTGGGCGCCGGACCCAGGATGGGGCTCTGGGCGCCGGACCCAGGATGGGGCTCTGGGCGCCGGACCCAGGATGGGGCTCTGGGCGCCGGACCCAGGATGGGGCTCTGGGCGCCGGACCCAGGATGGGGCTCCGGATCCAGGACCCAGGATGGGGCTCCGGATCCAGGACCCAGGATGGGGCTCCGGATCCAGGATGGGGCTCCAGGCTCCGGATCCAGGATGGGGCTCCGGATCCAGGATGGGGCTCCAGGCTCCGGATCCAGGATGGGGCTCTGGGCTCCAGGCTCTGGATCGGGCTCCGGATCGAGTGCTTCCCCACCAGCGCCCCAACCACTGACCCCAGCCCTGGTGTGCCGCGACGTACCCAGGGTTCATCTCCAGCCAGGCCTCCAGCTGCCCGGCCTTGGGGGCATCTGTGCCGGTCAGGATCTTGCCGCTCTCCACGTGGATCACTTTGACAGGCAGATCGCTCATTTGGCTGGTCTCATCCAGCGGCTGGGGGATCAAAGTCAGGCTGCGGGTCAGTATTTTTGAATTTTTTCCCTCAAAGCAGCTCATGTTTACAGCCACATCGACCGAAGCCGCTGCCGGAGCAGCGCGGCCACCGCTGGGAGGAATGAAGCAGCCGACGGTGTGAAATGCCACATCACCAGGGGACGGGCAAAGCCCGAAAGCTGGCGGGATTTAACATTTAGCTTTGAAAAAGCATCAACCTAGGCGTTAAGGATCTCAGGAAGGCGCGTCCGGAGGGCAAATTTCATGCACAGTGGAACAATTAATGTGGAATAGCACCCTCCCACTCACGAGGGGCTTTCTGCTGAGTAGGCCAAGTTCAAGGCACAGGGGCGATCCCAGCGCATCACTGGGAATAACGGATCCCTCGGGTTGGGATCGGTGTTGCCCACGTGCAACGCGAGCCCTGGGGCGTCCCAAATCCCAAACCACCCCCCACAGTGGGTCTAGAGCCCATCAGGAAGCGGTTAGCGGCGAGGATGGGCGGAGAGATGCCTCCCGCTCCAACCTGGTGGAATTTCTATTTTGGGAAGTCTCAATTTAGCCGCCCGCCGGCTCAGAGCTGATCCGCGGCGGCCGTGCAGCGGGGCGGGTGGTACGGGGCGCTCGCAGCATGCGGCTGACGCTGTGCCTACCCTACTTGGCACGAAATCAGATTATGGGGCTTACTTCGCCATCTGGTCCGATCGCTGGCGTCTGCCCTTCCGCGTTCTCTGCCTTCTGCAAGAGGAGGAAGGTGGTCGTCAGCGAGCCAGCACCGAAGGCCACGCCGCGCCACCACGGCGCTGCTCCAGCTCCCTGCGGAGCTTTGCTTCCCACTCACCTTCTTTTTCTTCTTCTTCTTCTTCTCCTTGGCCACCTGCGCAGCCTTGTGCTGCCGCACCAGCTCCGTCAGGTTGGCTACGTACTCGTCCGTCTGCTGCAGCAGGTAGGCCAAGCGCTTGTCCTTCTTCTGATCGATGAGCTTGCGGTACCCCTCCTCATCCTCAGCCTGGGGAAGGGCGCACCGTTAGCGCCCTGCGCGGCCCGGAGCCCCGCACGCGCCCGCGGCTCCCCGCACCGCTGCTCACCATCAGACGGCGCATCCGCTCCTTCTCGATCCTCTCGTTTTCCTTCTTCTGCTCGCGCTCCGTGTTGGCGTGGTAGGTAGCCACCGCCTTGGTCAGCTTTTGGATCTTGCCCGTGACGGAGCGGTGGTACTCCTTGAAATCCTTAGCGTGCTGGAGGATGCTGTTGAGGTATTCCTGGGGGGAAAGGCACGGCCAAGGGGCAGCGTCAGGACTCGTGCTCGTAGGCGCTCTCCTAAACTATTTCACCTAACGCCGTGAGCTAAAGCAGATTGATTTCCCCTATATTACACACTATAATGTCGTATTATTGTATCGGTAATAAAATATCGCAGCTGGAAGGGCCCACTATCACATCATATTATTATATCTATAATAAAATATCGCAGCTGGAAGGACACATAGTATCATATTATTGTATCTATAATAAAATATCGCAGCTGGAAGGGCCCACTATCGCATCATATTATTATATCTATAATAAAATATCGCAGCTGGAAGGACACATAGTATCATATTATTGTATCTATAATAAAATATCGCCGTTGGAAGGGCCCATTACCGCATCATATTACTGTATCTATAACAAAATATCGCAGCTGGATGGACACTTTATAGTATTATATTATTCCATCTATAATAAAATATCGCCATTGGAAAGACGCATTATAGCATCATATTATTGTATCTATAATAAAATATCGCGGTTGGAAGGGACCTACAACCATCATTAGCCCAAACCACCATCACCCAGACCCTAAAACCCAGGGAATTCCCTGGAAATGCCCAGCCCCACTCCTCCCGGCACGCCCTCGGCGGGCACTTTCGGCGCGTCCCCGCTGACCTGGTGCTTCTGCCTGCGTTTGCGTTCCTGCTCGATCTTCTGCTGCTTCTCCAGCTTCTCGGTGATGCGAGCCTCGCGCAGCGACTGCCGCTTGCTGCGCTTGTACGCCTTGGCGTTGAGGGCCGTCTCCAAGGCCGTGTCCCGCCGCATGCACACCACCACTTCCTGACGCAGCTTTTGGAGAGATTCCCGTTAGGAAAAGGGGAATTGATTCCGCGGTGGCGCGAGGTGGGTGCCAGCTGCGGCTCCCGCGCCCGGCCGGGTAAGAAGCTGGGTTTTCCATGGTGCGTTTCCTTACCTGGCGCTGGAAATTAAGCAGCCGCAGTGCTTTAAGTTCAATGGTAGCTTTGGTTCTCAGGTCGCCGGCCAGGGAGCCGGGAAGGTTTTCCAGCTCTTGGATCCTGTGAGCGATGCGAGCTTGCAGCCTGCGGAGGAAGGAGATGGGATTTCAGGGAAGGGAAATTCACCATGAATCCGCTTTCCCCCCTCTCCGGACCCGAGGCGATGGGGTATGGCCCTGCTCTGTCACCTCAGAGGCTCTCGGCACCCAGTTTTAATTATTTTAATTAACTGGCGCAGCAGAGGTGCTCCCCTGCGGCAGGCAGGCACCCGTGGTCATAAACTGCCGCGGCGACAATCCTGGGAAACAGGAGGGACGCGATGGCGGGGGGCGGCTCGAGAAGCCCCAAGGAAAACGCATGCCCACCCTGCTCTCCGCGTGCCACTTGTTAATAAACGAGCCGGGGAATCGTTAATAAACGAGCCGGGGAATCGTTAATAAACGAGCCGGGGAATCGTTAATAAACGAGCCGGGGAATCGTTAGGGCACGGCTCAGGGGGATAAACGCCCCGGCGAGGAGCGAGCCACCGCGGTGCCCCTACCTGTACTCCCTCTCCTGCAGGATTTCCACCGGATCGAGCCCTCTGGGTTTCTGGATGGGCGTGATCCGGTTCTGCTTCTGGTGGAGCTGCACCATGGGGGCCGGCTGGGCCGGCTGCCCCGGGGACTGCGTCTGCGGCGGCATAACGGGCGACGCCGCCGGTGGCACCGCCGGCGGGGCTGGCGAGGGCCGGCCGGTGGGCTGGGGAGGAATCAGTTTCTGAGGTGTGCTAGTGGGGGCTGCAGCATTCGCCATGGGTCCTGTGGAAAAAGAAAATGGTCAGGAAAACAGACGGGAACAAAAAAAAAAACAAACCCAAGTTCTCTCCCTGTGGTCGGGGTATGGCGAAGCCTGGCTCTGGCATGGCTCAGCCGCGTCCCCCTCACCGAAATCGCCGCCTCTCTCTCCATAAATTTCACAGCAAATAAACCCAGCGCTTCCGTCTTTCCCAGACAAACCAACAAAGCTCCGAGCGGGGCGGAAGAACGCGCGGATTAACCCCGCTCCTCCAGGAGCTCGGTCACCATTTACAGGATTTTACCCCGGAATCTCCCAGTTCCTTCCACCGCAGAGGCGGTGGGCTGTCCCCCCCCCCTCCCACCCCAGCACATCGCTTCATTAATGCCGGCCCTTAACGAGCCCACGGGCGCGTGTCGGGGGTTAAGGTGGTTCTCACCTTCCGGCCAGGGCTTGGGGGGGCCGCCGGGGGGCTGCCCGGGCATTCCTGGGGGAACTCCTGAGGGGCCGGGAGGGGGCATGTTGGGCCCTCCTATACCTGCAG
This sequence comes from Falco rusticolus, assembly GCF_015220075.1. Lineage (NCBI taxonomy): Eukaryota > Metazoa > Chordata > Aves > Falconiformes > Falconidae > Falco > Falco rusticolus. Next base: position 251,351 of record NC_051199.1, read on the forward strand.
AAGAAATAAGGGGAAAATGGGGAAAAAACAAAAGAGAAAAGAAGAAAACCAACACATTAAGACGTTGATCTTTGTACACATCTACCAGCAGCAAAGTTTATCCCCCCGGGTTAGACATCTTATTGCGGGCACTGAACCCCCCCCGGCGTGCCCCCAGTGGGATGAATCAGCCCTTCCCAGTGGGATGAATCGGGACCCCAAAGGTGCATCCCCCCTGGGTGCACCCCGAAGCGCCCGGAGGAATCTCCCTGCCTCGCTCCAACAGCAGCTGGGTGGGATGAAGCTCCGGCCCCAGCTGCCGGCACGGTAACGGCCGGCAGTCAGGCGGGCTGCGAGGGCTGGCAACAGAAAAACCAAATGGGGGAACACTGGGGGGACACCAGGGGGACACTGGGGGTCAAACCGTGCCAGAGTGGGGTAAAATGAAGCTGATCTGAGGGCTGGAGCGTGTCTCCCATGAGGCCAGGCTGAGGGATTTGGGGCTGGATCAGCCTGGAGAAGGCTCTGGGGAGACCTTATAGCACCTTATATACTTAAATATTAATTAAGGATGTAATTATGTCCCCCCTGTGTAAATACAGACTTCAAGGGGGCTCTGAGAAAAGCGGGGAGAAGCTTTTTAGCAGGGCCTGCAGCGACAGGCCAAGGGGGAATGGTTTTAAGCTAAAAAAGGGGGGATTTAGGTGAGATATCGGGAAGAAATTATTCTCTGTGCCGGCTGCCCGGCGCAGCTGCAGACGCCCCATCCCCGGCAGCGTTCAAGGTCAAGTCGGGCTCTGAGCACCCCGGTGTGGCGGCAGGGGTTGGACCGAGACGATCCCTAAGGTCCCATCCCAACCCACCCCAGGGCTCCCCAACCCCCAAGGTCCCACCCCAGGGCTCCCCATCCCCCAAGGTCCCATCCTGCCCCATCTCATGGCTCCCCATCCCCCAAGGTCCCACCTCATGGCTCCCCAACCCCCAGGGTCCCATCCCAGGGCTCCCCATCCCCCAAGGTCCCACCTCATGGCTCCCCAACCCCCAGGGTCCCATCCCAGGGCTCCCCAACCCCCAAGGTCCCATCCTGCCCCATCTCATGGCTCCCCATCCCCCAAGGTCCCACCCCAGGGCTCCCCAACCCACAAGGTCCCATCCTGCCCCATCTCATGGCTCCCCATCCCCCAAGGTCCCACCTCATGGCTCCCAAACCCCCAGGGTCCCACCCCAGGGCTCCCCAACCCCCAAGGTCCCATCCTGCCCCATCTCATGGCTCCCCATCCCCCAAGGTCCCACCCCAGGGCTCCCCATCCCCCAAGGTCCCACCCCAGGGCTCCCCATCCCCCAAGGTCCCACCCCAGGGCTCCCCATCCCCCAAGGTCCCACCCCAGGGCTCCCCATCCCCCAAGGTCCCACCCCAGGGCTCCCCATCCCCCAAGGTCCCACCCCAGGGCTCCCCAACCCCCAGGGTCCCACCCCACGGCTCCCCAACCCCCAGGGTCCCACCCCACAGCTCCCCAACCCCCAAGGTCCCACCCCACAGCTCCCCGGACCCCTGGGGCAGCGGAGGGTCTCACCGTGAGGTCTGTTGTAGTTGGGAGGTGTAGGTCCGGGTCCAGGCCCTTGCACTGCTCCTTGCACTGCTCCCGTCCCGGACACGGAGGGCGGAGGTAGCGTCGGCATTTGCTGCTGCATTCCGGGCATGGGGCGCTTGCCCTGCACCGCCATCTGAAGGTGCTCGGGGAGCGGCTGCCCCCGCGCCAGCATCTTGTAGGCCATGATCTGCGCGCGCAGCTGGTGCAGCTGGTTCTGGTTGAACGGCGTCGGGCCCCGGTTCTGCTGCCCCAGCGCTTGGGGGTCGCTGCCATCCAAGGGGACGCCGCCGGGGCCCGAGGACATCTGAGGGCCGGAGGATGGCCCGTTGGCCGGTACCGGGCTCGAGGCGTGCTCGGAGCCGCCGAGCGGGGAGGGGTAACCTGAGGGAGGGAGCTCATCAGGTGGGAGCAGGGCAGGAGCGGCGCTCCAGGCAGAAGGAAAATGATAGAAAACGGCAGAAAACGTCTCCTCCCCGGTGGAGCCTGCGCCCGCTGCAAACCTGGAAAACCCTGGAGCGCTACGTCCTTCCCAAAATCAAGGGGTGAAAGAACAGCCCCTGGGGGAGGGGCACTGGATTCCCAAAATTGAGGATTTAAAACAAGCACAGCCCCTGGGAGCCAGTGGATTCCCAAAATCCAGGGGTTAAAGCAAGCACAGCCCCTGGGGGCCAATGGATTCCCAAATCCAGGGGTTAAAGCAAGCACAGCCCCTGGGGGCCAGTGGATTCCCAAAATTGAGGATTTAAAACAAGCACAATCCCTGGGGGCCAGTGGATTCCGAAAACCCAGGGGTTAAAGCAAGCACAGCCCCTGGGGGCCAGTGGATTCCCCAGATTGAGGCTTTAAAACCAGTACAGCCCCTGGGGGCCAATGGATTCCCAAAATTCCAGGGTTAAAGCCAGCACAGCCCTGGGGGCCGGTGGCTTCCCCAGATTGAGGATTTAAAACAAATACAGCCCCTGGGGGCCAGTAAATTCCCCAAATCCAGGGGTTAAAGCAAGTCCCTGGGGGCCAGTGGATTCCCAAAATCCGGGGCTTAAAGCAAGCACAGCCCTGGGGGCTGGTGGTTTCCTCAAATTGAGGATTTAAAACAAATACAGCCCCTGGGGGCCAGTGGCTTCCCAAAGCTGAGGATTTAAAACAAGCACAGCCGCTGGCGGCCAGTGGATTCCCAAAAACCCGGGGTTAAAGCACAATCCCTGGGGGCCAGCGGCTGCGCGCCACACGGATCCTGATCTCGGCACAGATCCCAGAACACGGGAGGGATGGTCCTTCTCACAGCCTGGCCTTTTCCCGCGATTCCCTGCTTGTTTTCCCGACTACCGGGAGCCCCAGCCCGATCCCCGGGATAACAGGACGGATTTTCCTTCGGGAAACCCACCTTGAGAGTGCTGATCCATGGGGCTCGGAGGAGGACCCATTCCTGCGTGCCCGCCGGGCCGCATCCCCATCCCTTTCATCTGGCCGTAGCGCGGATCGTCGGTTATTCCCTTCTCATGCATGGAGTCCATGGGCTGCAGGAGAACAGCGAATTTCCCAAAAAATCACACACGGAACACCAGCCGCGCTCCAGCGGCTCGAAACCAACCGGCAGGGAGGGGGAATAAGCGTGAAGGGATGTTAAAAGACACTTGAAATGGGAGAAACGCTTTTCTCCTTTGGCTTTTTCCCCAAAAACCCCCTGGGTGTTTCAGCTGATGATGCTGAAGCCAGGTGGAAAAAACTACGGGTTGAAAAAATGGAGGAAAAAACGGAGGAAAAGAGGGGGTTGGAAATAAAATTAAAAAATAAAAAACACCGAAATGGTGCGATGGAAGAAACGGAGAGGGAGGAGAGAGGGTTGTTTTCCCTGAGCTCCGAATTCCCAACGGGAAAAGCCTTTACGAGACGTTTCACCCTCTGTGTTTAGGAACTGACATCCCCCCCCCCCAAGGGAAATACGATGCGCGAACAGCCAAAAAAATAAAGAAATGGGAAAATTAACCCGCTCAAAGCACCTTTCCCGGTGGGAGCCCCCTCACCTTGTGCATCTGATGCATGTTGTCCTGAGCGTAGCCCCCCGGCCCCTGGGGTGGCAGCGGGTGCCCGGCGGGGGGTGGCCCGGGGCTGGGTCCCATCATACTGTGTGCGGAGCCGGGGGAGGGGCCGGGAGAGGGGCCCAGCATGGCCCCCGGGGATGGCCCTGGTCCTGGCGATGGCCCCGGCCGTGGTGTCCCCCCCATCGGAGGATCCGGAGTCGACATCTTCGCAGCGGGCAGCGGGTCCTGGCACCGGAAGGCTCGTCTCAGCTGGAGCTGCCGCAGCTCCTGGAAAAGCCCCCGAACCGGGTGCAGAAAAGGGAAATTAGGGTTAGGCACGGCACCGGCGTGAAGCCCTGGCTCACCAGCACGGCGGCAAGCCTGGCCTCCCGCACGCCGCATCGCCGGGAACAGCGAACCCGCTGCCAAATCCATCCAGAGCGCTGGATATTCCCGGGATTCCCCGCAGCACACATGGAACGCGCTCCTCCGCTTGTCTTTCCAGCCGAAGCGGCTTACGCCGGGTCTGGCAGCGGTTTGTTTATTTTTGGCACCAACGTGGGAACCGATTTCAAGTCGCCCCGCGCTCACTCCTGGCAAACGCGACGCCGGAGATGCCAGAGAAGCCAAAAGATCCTGTTGGGAGTGGGCAGGGAAGCGGCGAAATCCGGCACCAGAACAGACCAGCAGCTCGTTCATGTTGAACGGGCGATTTCTGCGGAAAAGCGTCGATTTGCGTGGACAAGCGTCGATTTCTGCGGAAAAGCATGGATTAGCGTGGACAAGCGTCGATTTCTGCAGAAAAGCATGGATTTGTGTGGAAAAGCATCGATCTGCGTGGAAAATCATTGCTCCTCCCCAAGAAATTGAAATCCCTGGTGAATTCAGACGCAGCGCACAGAATGGCTGCTCAAATCCGACGCCCATCCCGGTCTGGGGGCTGGAAGCGGGTCGGTGGTTACAGCCCAGAGGCGGGGGCACAGGGGGGGCTGAATCCACCCTCCAGTGCCAAAATGGGATCAATTCCACCCAAAGCGTTGCTCCCACTGCGGGGAATCGCACTTCTGCAACCGCGAGCGCAATCCGGAGCGAAGGAATTAAAAATAAACTCAGAATGGAACGCAGCCGCGGGGTGACGTCACTGGAAAGGGGAAGCTCATTAAATCTGAGGTCTGACGAAGGCGTCATGGGGGGATTCTGCCGGGGCGCGGGTCTCGTTGCGATGATAATTACGAGCAGGTCACGGCTGAGCTGAGGCGTGTCTGGCTGGTCCCACTCCTGCCCCACATCCCCACGGATGATCTGGAGGTGAGTTACCACCCCAGTTTGCTGCTGGTGTTAAACTGGGAGGTGCTGGCGACTCTCTCGAGGGACATCGACGGCGTGGAGATTAATGAGAGCCGACGCCGTACTCTGCTCACGGCACAAAGTAACACCGGGCAGAGGGAAAAACAGGGAGAGGAGCTGCGTCTGGGCGATGCCTCCGTCATATTAATTAAGAGCAGCCCCCAAACTGCAGCAACAGAAATTATTTTGACTTCAAAATATGCGGAAAAGCAGAAGCGTGGCGAGGTTTAAGACCACAGATGGTTGTGGTGAATGTGGCACCTGGTTAACGCCGGGCTGTCGGCTCCAACCGCGCAGAGCAACCTGCGGCATCACCCCCATCCCGCTCCAACACGCTTCTGAGGGACATTGAACCCCCGTCCGCTGCCCGAGCTGGCTGGGAAGATCCATTTGCTGGTGACAGAAATTCGATTTGATGTAAAATAAGGACACGGCGTTCCCACTGGCGGCTTCCAGAGCAGCGAGGCCGGGGAGAAACGCGTGTGTGCCGCCAGCGTGGGGCAGGTGGGCACCCACCACCACCTGGGAAAGCAAATCCACGCCTGGGCTTCACGCTCCGGCACACAGCGCAGCTGCAAGAGCCAAGAGGAACCGTCACCGGGGGCCGCAAATGCGGCAGCGTGGGCAAGAGGATGATGCGGGGCCAAAGCACGGCTGGCGGCACTCCAGCGCCTGCCGGACAAACGGAGCCATGGGCCAACCTGGAGATAAATCTGCAAAAGTCCTGGGCTTGGCAGGGAGAAGTTCACCAGGCTGGTGCTCGCCGTCTACGCTTGGAAGGTGCCGGAAGGGTGGATGCTCCTTTTTTAACGCCAGGGAATATTACGGCTCCTGCGACGCTCACCTGCAGCGTTTCCTCCTCCGCTTCATCTTCCTGGCAAACACCATGGCACAGAGGACATTCCTCAGGAATCAAACCGATTTCGAGGCGACCGCAGACACCCCGCGCGGCTGGGAAGCATCCAGAACAATTAACGCTTTCTTCTTGCGCTCGGGACGAAGCCTAATGAGCGCGGGGCAGGCGCCGCCATGCTGCTGACCCCCCCCTTCCCACCACCTCTGCCAGCCAGGGCCGGGCACTGCTTCATCCCCATTTGTTCTGGCAATTTTGTGGTCGCGGGTGTTTATTTTTCATTTTCCTCCCACGCTGTTGGTAAACATGGCGGAGCCAAGCGCTTCCCACAAACACGGCGGCGGATGGAACCATCCTGCCAGAGACGGCGGATTCATGCTTCTCCTGCAGCCCGGGAAAGCAGGCGCTCGTCTTCTCACACCAAAAAGGTGCAAAGCAGCCGCTAAAAAAAAGCCATGCAGGTCTAGAAGCTTCTTTTCCACCTCGTCTTCAATCCATCCGGCTCCACAGCGGCACCAAACCACAGATTTAATCATCTTCAGGATCCCCGGGCTGCAAGAAGGGGCAGGCAGCCTCCCGACTCCACGCTCGTTTCCTGCTGGAAAACCCCCAGTCGAGCAAAACGCCGGCGATTCCCAGGACGCGGAGCAGCCACAGGGGAGGAAACTTCCCAAAATACCCACACGGGGTGTCGCACGCTGGGGAGGGAGGTGGGAAATGGCCGTGGAGGCGAGCAGGCGCGCAGCCCGCCTAGTGAAACGCCTTTCGGGTGGTGAGGAGCCCCCCGCTCCAGGGATGCCTTTTTGGGGCGCTCCGGCTCGCCCAGCAGCGTTCCGAGGCAGCAGGCGCATCGCTTGTTTTCAAGCGACAACACTATGGCTCTTCATGCTTTCCATTTCCCAGTTTAAAAGAAAAAATATTCAATACTCACGTCACTCCCAGGTTTTTCGCTGCCCGGCGGAGGGGAACAGCGACGAGACCTCGAGTCGCGGCCGCGCTGAGGCCTCCCCGCGCTCTCGGGAGGCCAAGGAACAGAACCACGACCGGTGACCGTTTTCCCTCGTTTTCACTGCCCTGAGCGCATCGCCGCGCCAGGCACGGGGGAAATTCGGCATTCAGAGGCTCCCGCCTGCAGGCGGAGGGGCCAGCCCCCCACGGCACAAGGGCGGGGTTTATCCCCCCCGTGAGGCCTTTCCAGCCCACGGGAATCTCTCTCCTTCAACCCACCCCCCCCCCGGAAAACAACGGCTGCAGGAGCCGCTTGCCTCAGTCCTCGCTTCCTCGTTAGCTAACGAAGCACTAGAAGGAGCGGAGGGACGGCGCCCGCCTACCGGGAGGCAACTCAGCCCCGTGCGAGCGAGAGCTGCGCCCCGGCGCTGGCTCTTCTGGGAGAAACCCAAAATAAACGGCGTACTTTGAGAAACATTAGGAAGCATGAAGTACTTTCCCACTAAAAAACCAAGCTCTGCTCTTCGCCAGCACCACCGGAGACCCAGGCCAGGGCCAGCGCCACCATCACCTCTCCCCCACATCGATTTGATTCTTATTTTTATAAATATAAACCCACCCGACCCCCTACTGCTGCCCACGGGCACCTCTCCACCCAGCACCAGCTGCTTCCGCACGAGGAGACCCCAAATCCAGGCACCTACCTATGGGCATGGGGGTCTGCGACACCTCGCAGCGCCGGGGCGGTCTCAGGGCGATGAGCTTTCAATGCAACGCTGCAGGGAGGAAAAAACAGTAATTAGTTGGCACCCGTCGTTATCCAACGCCCGGCACCAGGGCACTGCTCTCTGTTTCACCCCGACTCAGAGGAGGCGCATTCCAAGCGTTAACAAGGCACGCCGCTCGCCAGCCTATTAAAAACGTGAAGTTTTTTTACGGCAGCAACCGATTTAATGTAATTTTCCTTAAAAATTTGCTTTTTTCTGGGTATGTTAACGCCTGTAGGAAGGCGCAGGACAGGGGGATGCTGCACTGCTTCTCCTCCTGCCTCATCTGCGCTGCCTCGGAGATGACAAACCCACCGAAGGCGACGCCGTCGGTCTGTCCGTCCCGCGCCGGTGAGGCCACCGGCATGTAGGGTATGCCGCGCCGGTGTGGCAGTAGCCATCCCCTCCCCGTGGTGAGCCCCGGGCATCCTGGGGGGGATTTTTGGGCCGGGGAGTGACGAGGGCACGGCCGCGTGACAGGCACAGTGACAGCCCGCTGACGTCCGCACCGTAAACACGCAACGATCAATTAAAGAATTAAAATTAATAACGAGCGTGTTTGCTAAGGCAACCTGGATCTCACAGGCTCCTGCGTGAAAATACATCTCGCTCCTTTCCGCAACCATCATTTCATTAAAAAAAAATAAAAAATAAATAAATAGATGATAGGCTGGGAATTGTAATTAAATCCTTGATCGCAGGAGGAAAAAAAAGCTTTCCTTAATTAATTTGAGGCATTTGTCACGGGTGGCTCGCTTGGTTTGCCTATTTACGAGGCTTTTCGTCGCATTTCCACGAGGCTTGAAGCCAGGAGAGATGGCTGGCTGAAAAATAAGTCGCGCCTCTGAAAAACCAGCTCAATTTGCTCACACCGCTTCGTTAAAATCATCCCCCGGAGCTCAAGGCAGGCTCAGCCCCCAGCTTTCTCCTCTCAGAGAAAAGGGTTTCCAGGATTTTTTTTAAGCTTTTCTAAAACTTCCAGTGTCAGAACGAGCCCAGAAGCCCAACCTGCGCAGGGCGTAAAGCGAACAGGCGGCTCGGTTCTTCATTATCTCGGTTCTTCGTTATTTCGGCGCAGCTCATGAATTTCAAGCGGCAGCTGCACAAATCCTTTAATTACACACACACACAACCCCCCCCGCCTCCTCCAGCCTGATCTGGGAAGGAGGAAAATAGAAATTATTCTAAGAGAGGAAATTAGCAGCAGAGTCCCCAGGCTCGCTGGTCCATCGGACAGTGCTCATTGTGGGGGAAAAGAGGCAAAAAAACCGGACACCCCCCCACCCCCCCCCCAAGCTGTATAAAACCCCCATCAGCCCTGCACCGCGCCAGGAAAAGCAAAAAATCCTGCTCCGCCAGTGCAGGAAACGTCATGTTTCACCCCAAACAAATCCAAACACAACAATGAAAATAATTTAGGGGTATTTCCACCCCCACCTCCCCCAAATCAGGATCGGGCTTTTAAAATTTATAAATATTTATAAAAATAATTACCCCGGGCTCGGTGTTTCGCAGCAGCCCAGCACCGCAGGATGATGCTCGTGCCCAGCTTTAACGCATCGGGAACACGCAGCGCTGGAAAAAAGGGGTGGCTGGGTGGCTGCGCCCCCAAAATCCCGCCCCCCCCCCGGGTCCCCAGGAGCAGCCCTGAGGGACCCCCCCCCCGCCAGCACCGATGGCGACGCTGCCTCAAAACAAAAGGCGGCGGCACTGAGGGCTGCGCCGCCAACAAAGGGGAGGCGGATTCACCCCCCCCAAAATGGAAGACGACGGTTGAGACCACCCCTCAATTCAATGGGGGGACACCAGCGCACGCTCCTGAAAGCGAATGGGCATCAGGCTTTGTGTGGCGCCGGGGGATTTTGGGGTGGCGGGGGGTTCACTAATGTCGTGATAAAAAAAAAAAAAACCCACACAAAAAACGCACAACAAAAAGACACCCCCTCCCATGACATTGCCCCCCCCCCCAGATGGGGCCCTTGCTGCGCCGTTCCCAGCGGCGACAGCGCCTGCGCTGGATCCCCCCCCCCCCCAAGGGTGGCCTTTGTGCTGGGAAGGTGATGGATTCCCGGGGGGAGACCAGGGAGCGAAGGGAGCCCCCGTCCTCCGGCACCGCGATCCCCCAGCCCTGTGCTCCCACCCCCCAGAAATTAGCTGGGGGGGGGGGGGGGGGGGGGGGGGCAGGGGGTTGCCAGTGACAGCAGCCGGAGAGGGTCCTGGCTTGGGAGAAGAAGGGGGAGCAGCCCGGGAGGGGGGGTTAATGGGGAGGGGGCCGGTGTCCTCCTGAAGGACAAACAAAGCCCTGAGGGGGGGAGGCTGAGGATGAAGACGGAGGGGGGAGAAGACAAGGATTGGGGAGGGGGTGGGGGGGTGGCAGGGGTGAAGACAAGGATGGAGGGGGGGGGGCAGGGGTGAAGACAAGGATGGGGGGTGGCGAGGACGACGATGATGGAGGATGGGGGGGGGGCGAGGACGACGACAGGGCCGCGTGAGGATGGAGGGGGGGGGGGCGCATGAGGATGGGGGGGGGGGGCCTCTGCCCCACTGAGAGTGGGGAGAACAGGGTGACGCAGTGGGGCTGGGGGTACAACACCCAGCGCCGGGGGGAGCGTGTCCCCCTTTTGCAGGGGGAGGCAGAAGGAGGCTGGGGAGCAGTTTGGGGTCGGGGGGGGGGGGCACTGTGGTGCCCCTGACCCCCCCGGTAGCAAAGGGAGGGCGGGGGGCAAGGCGGGGGGTGGGGGGCTGAGCCCCATCCTGCTGGCCCCGCAGTGGGGGGCTGGAGGGAGGAGGCTGGGCAGGTGGTACCGATGGGGGGGGGGCACTGAGGTGGATGAGTGAAGGGGTGAAAGGGAGGAGGGGGCTGGGAGGGGCGACTGAAGTGGGAGATGAATACAGGGGGGCTGAAAAGGGAGGGGTGATGCTGGGGGAGCGGGGGGGGGCTGATAAAGGGGGGGAGATGGCTGGGGGCGCTGAAAAGGGGGGATATGGGGGGGCTGATAAAGAAGGGGGGAGATGGCTGAGGGGAGAGAGGGGGACTGAAAAGGGAGGGGTGATGCTGGGGGGCAGAGGGGGGCTGATAAAGGGGGGAGATGGCTGGGGAGACTGAAAAGGGGGGAGATGGTGGGGGGGCTGATAAATGGGGGGAAATGGCTGGGGGGCAAAGGGGGGCTGATAAAGGGGGGGGCTGATAAAGGGGGGCAGATGGCGATGGGGGGGCTGGGAAAGGAGGGGGGCGGCTGGGGGGTGTGTGTGGGGTGTGTGATAACGGGGGGGCGATGGCCGGGCTGGCGGGGGGGAAGACGGCGGCACGGTTGTTCCCCCCCCCCCCCGGCCCCCCAACCCCCCCAGCCGGCAGCAGCGTGACCCTCCCGGCCGCCATTCCCGCCCCCCCCCGCCCCGGCCGCTTTCCCCCCGCCCCGGCCCCGCCGCGTCGGGTCCCCCCCGGCGGCCCCTTACCGCGCTGCCCGCCCCAGGAGCCGCTCACAGGGCCCATCCCCGCCGGGCGGCCCCGTCCCACCGGCCGCGGGGGGGAACAAAGGAGCCGCCACCGCCGCCTCAGGGAGGAGAGCGACAGAGCCGCGCGCTCCCGCCACCGCCCGCGCGTGCGCGACGCAGCCCCGCTCCCCCCTCCCCCCCGCGCGCGCGGCGCGCTCCCGGCCCACCAATAAGAACAGCGCCCTCCGCCAGCGCGGCCAATGAGGGGAAGGGAAGTGGAACGCGCGCTTCCGCCAGCCCCTTTCCCCTCACGGTAACCAATGAGAACTCGGTGAATCCCGCCCCCTCCGGCCCATTGGTGGAGGAGGGGAGAGAGCGAGCAACGGGTAGGAGTTCTGGCCAATAGAAGGAGGAGAGGCGCGAGCGGCACTGCGGAGGGAGGGGGGAAAGGGCCCGTCCTGCTCGCCCGCCGCGCGCAGCCAATGGGAGGCGCCCTCAGGCTCTGTCCCCGCCCTTCCCCTCTGCCTGTCCGTCACCCGTGAGTGTAGCCAATCAGAAAGGCGCGCCCGGGCTGGCGCGGGCTCCAGCCCCGTCGCAGCCAATAGGAGAGCGGGAATGGAGCCTTGGGGCGGGAGCGACGGGGCGCGTGCCGGCCGCTCGCGGAAGCGCCGGGAGGGGGGGGGGGGGGGGGGGGGGGGCGGGGGCGGGGGCGGGGCGCGTATGCGCAGTGCTCGTGCCACTGCGGCGAAGGGAGGGGCGGGGAGCAGGGCGGGGCCTGGGGGTCCCGTGGAGGGGGGGGGGGGCTCCGGGTTAATGGACCTGGGGGCCTCTGAGGGGTCGCAGGGCTGAGGCCTATGAGGGATGGGGGGGGTCCGGGGGGTCCCAGGGTTGAGGCCTGGGGAGTGGGGGGGGGGCTGTGAGGGACCGGGTGTCCTGGGGGGGTCCCAGGGTCGAGGTCGGGGCTGTGTGTGTGGAGCTGTGAGGGACAGGAGGGGGGGTCTGGGAACGGGGGGAGTCCGGGTGTGTGTGTGTGAGGGACCAGGGGTCCTGCCACATTTTGTCCTTGCCGACCCCCCCGGCACTCGCCACTCCGCCCCCGGATCCCCTCGCACTCACCGAATCCCCCGGAATCCCCCCCCCCAGATACCCCAGCGCTCACCAAATCCCCCCCAGATTCACCTGGCACTGACCAGATCCCCCCCAGCACTCCCCAATCCCCTAATCCCCCTGAATCCCGCACTCACCAAACCTAATCCCCCTGGCATCACCCCCCCTGGCACTCCCAATCCTCTGTGCACCAAATCCCCCCCAGATCCCCGCGCTTCACCAAATCCCCCC